>NC_056750.1:230652314-230719814 GCF_019279795.1 Protopterus annectens
CTTCAAACACTGGTCCCCACCCAGTTTGGTTTCAAAAAGGGCCGATCTTGTCCCCTCAATCTGATTGACTTCTTCGACTCAGTCTCCAGTGCCATGGATGAGGGTAAGGTGGTCTACACAGCCTATCTGGACCTTGCCAAGGCCTTCGATACCATCCCCCATTCTGGAAACATAGATAAACTTACTAAGCTGGGCATTAATCCCTATGTCACTCGATGGGTTGTCAATTGGCTTACTGACAGAACCCACACTGTAAAAGTAACTGGCTCAAAATCCAGCTCAAGACAAGTGACAAGTGGAGTACCTCAGGGTTCAGTCATGGGACTGCTCTTGTTTGGCATCTACTTCTCTGAAATACAGGCCAGCACTAAGGGACTCTGGCTAACAAAGTTTGCAGATGACTGCAAACTGGGAGCCATTATTGAATCTCCAAATGATGTGAATATTCCACAAAAGGGCCTTACAGAAACAGATACTTGCCACCAGAGCCATGGGCTCAAGCTCAATGCCAAGAAATGTATAGTTATCCCCTTTGGGAAAAACCATGTACCCATGAATTACCACATAAGTGGCAGTACACTAAACACCGAAAGTGTGATTAGGGACTTTGGGACACAGGTGGACAGTGGTCTCACCTTTGATAACCACATAGCCACAACAGTCAGGAAATCCTTCTATGTGGCACACCTTATCACTAAGGGCTTTTTATCCAGAAAAAAGGAGGTCATTGTCCCACTGTACTCATCCCTCATTAGAGCCATTATAGAGTACAACAGCCCATTTGGTACGTACATCACAAGACATCTGCAACAACTGGAAAGGCTGCAGAAATACCTCACTAAAATAATCAAAGGCCTAAAGCAGATGCCCTATGCTGACCGTCTAAAAAAACTTCAGCTATACTCTGTCGCATATCGCCTACTCAGAGGCGATCTCTGCTTAACATGCAAGGCCATGTCAAACCCAGTGCTGCTGGACATGCTACACTTAAAGAAAACCCAACCCCTCAGAGCCACATGCTCCAGGGATCTAAACCTGGTCATTACAATGAACAAAACATGCTGGAGGGATAGGTTCCTGACCCAGAGACTCCCCATATTCTGGAATTGACTGCCCATACATATCAAGCTGACCACTTCTTTGGCCTTCTTCAAAAGGAACCTTGACGATTGGATGGGAGATAGGAAACTGACCCTGGGGATCACGTCAGTCACCCAGCTAGAAACGGGACCAGGTAAGTAAATATTCTGGGAAGAAATAGCCAGGAAAATTTTATGGCTAGGTTTGTATAGGCCCTACGGCCGATAGCCTAGTACCGACCTATGAACCTATGAACCTATATATATATATATATATATATATATATATATATATATATATATATATATATATATATATATATATATATATATATATATATATATATATATATATATATATATATATATATATATATATATATATATATATATATATATATATATATATATATATATATATATATATATATATATATATACATATATATATATATCCATATCCTTGTTATGTGTAAACATGGATGCTGTATATACTTTCCCAGATGTATCACACCATATTTATCTGATATGTGTATATATACATATAACAACATATTGATTCAACACTATTTTCACTAACAAGTACTACACAATTGTAGAAGTCAAAGCAGTTGTCCACTGCTATTCATTATGTGTACTGACAGATATATTGGAAAAAACAACAGACATTTTCACAGTTCTGATGCCTTAGTGATTAATCTCTTTGACTGCAGTATACAGGGTCTTTGGTACAAGACCTCCAACGGCTGTTAATTTTGTTGCTAGACAGAACAAAGACTGTTGGATACAGAGTAGTTAAGGCAGTTTTGAGCAGCTTTAAGTGGATTTGCATGGTTTTTCCACAACAGTAAGGGATTTTAACATATGGTTAAATGAATAGACGCTTACACCGTGTAGGCTTCACTTACCAGTGCACAAACCTGCTTCGCATTTACATTTAGGCAATGCTTACACCTGCTGAGCATATCTCAGCTCTGGTAACCAGTGATCACATTCCAGTCTGATGAAATAGCAGGGTAATGGCATCTTTAATAAGTGTATGTAATTCCATGCACATAACATGCTTCTATATGCTGCCATTATAGTAGCAAGGGGTGTGAGCATACTGTCTGGGACATATGAGTACATATGGCTAATACAATAACCTTTTCCATTTCTATGCATTTCATACATGGGTAGTATCCCAGGTTATATGCAGTCACACTTGCATGTATTGTATCATTACGTTACTACTGTTAACAGTGCTTTTCCAAGTAAGAGTAGATTGCAGATGGTAGTACTGGAACCAAACACCTGTGCATGCAAAGCTGGACTCTGAGTACTGACTATCATGTTCTTGGTGTGTGAGCTGTGTGTTATTAAGTATTTGTGACTGGATATTGATCTGATATGTGGATATTAACTGTAGACTACTATGTGTATAGGATATGTCATTGAGGGCTGCTGTCATGTAGTAATGGCATACCTATCAGTGTCAGATGTCTATCTGTCAAAACAATCATCCTAATGCATAACCTGTTGGCTCACTGATGTCTGTCTGTCCTCTGTACAGATCTGCAGATGTCCAGTATCTATCTTGGCTGCTTACAGGCAATCTATGCTTGACTGCTACTAACATGTCTGCCCAGCTGTGTTATGAATGCCACAGCTAGGAAACCCTACCCTGTATGCACTACATGGCATGGATACCTCAACTAGACTACCACAGTCAACAGAACATGCTTGGGTACAGGTCTCCAACACAGACACTGGCCATCTAATGTAATATGTGTTGCATGCATGTCAATTGGAGCACCACACTGGCCCTCTGCAAGAGACAACCAGATGATTGGATGTTGCATTTAACACTCACCTTGAGGATCACTCACGTAGCATCACTTGATAGATGGCCTGCTGACAAATGTCAAGTGGCATGATACCACTGTACCCACATCCCCTACTCTTTTCATCTCTCCATGGACAATATCCTGGTACACACCTAGGAGCACCTGCAGCTATGGACCATAGTACTGACAAATGTGGCAGTGTGCATTAATGAGAATAATAGTGTCTGTGTGTTTGTAAACTTGTAGTTGATAATACCCTGAGGGCCTTCTCACCCACTACACCCTCCATTGCCATAGTTAGAAATGGTTGCTGCTGTAATGGACATCAAATGTACCTTGTTACACTCTTCATCATGTGGTCTACCTGGAGCTTGCAGTACTAGCACAACACTGTTGTACACTGGGGTAGATAGGCATGGGTTACCCTCTGAGTCCTGGCAAGTGTGTGTATGTGTGCAAGTGTGTATATTTGCAGGATACAGCATTCTGAGGCCACATTCTCCAAATACAATATACCTTGCCATACAGTAGAATGAATAGTGATGTTGGTGACATTAAGAGAGCCATGACAAACCATCACCCTACTATCCTTTTGGCATGTGCAATAAAAGCATATCCCTGTAGTAGCACTGATAAGATAGACAAGGGTTGTATTGCAGTCCTGGTCAATGTGTGATTGTGGATATGTCAGAGTATTATCATTGGTTTCAGTGAGTAAAATATCTAATGTGGAGTGTGGGTGGTGGGTATACTGTCTTTACACCATGGTACTCCCAGTACATGTTCCAAGGTCCACTGTATGAGGACCACTGTCACCATTAGCCATACAGGTAACTGATTACACTATCCATCACAATGATGCATGTGCTGTGTGCAAATTATCTGTAACAGAATGGATTCACTGACAAAGTAGTTAGCACTGATAAACCCAGGTCTCTCAGATGTGTCTATGACTGTTATGTGTTTGTCAATGTGTATATGACAGTATGTCATTGTATGTATTGGTCATTAACCCCCAGTACATCCCCCATTAGCATACTGTACAAGGCCTGGTGATGTTCTTCATTTAACAAAAAACGCGGGGCACACCTCATCCTAAAAAGCTGTGTGGTGTGTGCAATTAAGGTCAAACACATTAGTAGCAATAAGTACCTAGGTAGGGGTTTTACTCTCAGTGTTGTCAAGTAAGTGTGTGTGTATTTAAAGGGATCTACTTCAGTTTGCAGAAAATACATGTCTCAGGAGGACATCTGTCTGATAACTGACTGGCAAATGCTAACATTACAAAGGTATCATCTTGTGGAAATTTATTCCATCAAAACTAGTAGTAGATGTGTAAATACCCTCTTCCCCACTGTATAGCGATACTGGAGTTGGTATATATAGTTGGGTGTGGATGTTGTGGACACAGCCACCCTCATTAAGGTTATTGTTGTGTGTATCCCCCCGCTTAATCTGCTGTAATGCTGTACAGTTTATGTTAACAGGTTAAGTAGTTGTCAATCACACTATGTGCAGTTCTACACCACCCCACACCCTCCAAAGTGGAGGGCTGTGCCACCCACACCAGTACACATATGTTTACCAACTCCAGGATTGCACTACATTGGGGAAAGGGGACATATACCCTGCCAGTACCATCATCAATGACATTAAACTAGCAGACTGATTATTTACTGATGTGATATTTTGCTTATTTTGTCTTGGTGGAATTACATAGGCTAAAATGGGTTCACTGCAAAAGTCAATACATCCATGTGTACAGTATTCTCTGTGTATTGCATCAACACCAAAGCCTCTGTGTGTGTGTGTGTGTGTGTGTGTGTGTGTGTGTGTGTGTGTGTGTGTGTGTGTGTTATACACAAACATGTGATGTGTGCCACACAGTACACTTAACACTGACTATTGTAGAAGGGCTGCTAACATCAGCCACCATGTACTTACCTGTATACACTCCTCAGACCTATCAGCCATGTGGCACATGCAGTAACTGTTGTACAGACCTGTAACTTGTGTTCAGCTGTACCCAGGATATGACGCAGTCAATGTGTCACCACAGTGCAATACCCCTTGTAGGAAACAACAGCAGACCAACATCCTGCTGACACATATACATCTGCAACACAAACAGAATACATTATGGAGACCACAATCAGTCAATGTTAATAACAGTTATAATGCATCATGACTGGACAGCTACACATCCTGACATGTAAGCATTAAACTTTCCTGATGAAAACATGTTACACAGCATTACATTGCTACACCTTAGTACATTCACTCTGTGCATCAGAACCATATTCGCCTGTCCCTGCATCAATGTTATGGATGACAGAGATGTGGCACAGGCATCATCATATGCACAGGGTGTGTTGTGGGTTTGCCACAGACTTAGAGTGAGCCATTTGGTTGACATCATGTGTGTGTGTTAGAGGGTTTTGTTATTAATTGGGCTGTGCAGATGTGGTGTGTGTAGGTATGGAGTTGCCTTAGCTGTGTTGGTGATGTTTGTGTGTGTGTGTGTGTGTGTGTGTGTGTGTGTGTGTGTGTGTGTGTGTGTGTGTGTGTGTGTGTGTGTGTGCAGTTCTGCCATGTGGCTGCCCTATACAGTAGTTTGTTGGACAGCTGTAGATCGTATATGGCAGGGTGTGGAGTTCACCGTCTCTGACCATGGACACGAAAACTCTGCCTGCCATGGGTGGCACAACCAGGTACAAGGCCAGATATGGTACTCTCCCCTGATGATGACAAATATCCACTGGATCCGGGTCCCTGTTGGGACTGGCCAGGGCCTGCTATGTTGTGGTGTGGACAACACACCCCCTGCAGTGCTGGTGCTGGTACTGCCACTATGGGAGCAGCTGTGACTTGCACGTCCACGTAGACCTCCACCTGTGGATGTTGCTGACCAGTGTCCATGTGGCTGTCTCCCTTATCCTACCATATGCTCTAACACAGACATTGCATGGTCAAGAATTCCCACCATCTCACCCAACCATCTATCCAGGACCTCTGCAAAATAACAGTGGGCACCTGCAAGATCATGGATGTTGTCAATAACAGCAGAATGAGTAGCGCTCTGGAACCACAGACTCTGTATAGTATAATGTTCCATATGTGCCTGTGCCTCCATGATGGCCCAAAACATGCATCTGGTGACACCAGCTGTGACATTTCTGTCAGGGGCATGATGGCCAACAGCCCTCCTATGAGCCTCCCTGTACATCTGCCTGTGGGGTACCTCACCGGTCATCCGGCAATGGCTGCTGTGTACAGACACACTTGCTATAGTCACCACACTGTCCTGTCCCATGCCACCATCACCAACTGTCCCTCATCTATTGCCAGTGATGATGGGGTATGTATAGACAATGTGACTGTGTGCTGGGATGGGGTGGATAACAGTGGGATGTCAACCGATGGCATAGCTTCAGCCCCTGACTACCCCGCCTGTGCCTCACCATACCTATCATTATTGTTAGAGTCTGTATGGACACTAACATCAGTTTGCCTTCAGGAGGGACCCTGACCCACCTCGCCACCTGTGAGGGGAAAACAAAATACGTACTTTAAGACCTGTACATCATTGTTAATCTACACACACACACACACACACACACACACACACACACACACACACACACACACACACACACACACACACACACACACACACACACGCAGACACGCACAGGTGAAGTGGCACAAAGATATTACACAGACCTCTCATTACCCAACTGTCAACATGCATGACATATGGCACTCAACAGCATGCACTGTGGCTATACTCAGTCCCTGTTACCAACATTATACATCTCTATGATGCATGAGTTGCATTAGTAAATAATGCCCCTTCCCCTGGAAAACACTGCACCCATGTACACAGTATTGCTGTGCACCTGTTCAGCACCCTGGCATGTACTGTGCACCATACCTCACAGGTGTACACACCATTGCTGAATGTGTATATGTGTGGCAGTTATGTTTGCTCTGTTGCTCGCAGCTCCTATGTGTTTGACACATACCTTGGATGATATGAGGACAGATTGTCAATAGTGAATGCCTGATGTTTGATTTGCAGATCTCATCATCAGCAGTGCATGTATGAGCAATAAAATCCAATTACACTGACAACATTCAAAGTTACTGTGGCTAGAAGGAGTGTACACACCCTTATTGGCATGCCACCTTCTTCTCTGATATGCCATGGGGCCACAATACTGAATATGTTAACATTACACACACCTGATATGTGACATATGGCCTGTACAATCAAATGCAGTATCAAACAAATGTGTTAGTTGTGCAGATGCTGATTGAGATGCATACAATATGTGAGTTGCATACATGTGCACACCTTTAACATGATGGTATACTAGCATGGCCCATCTTCACTTGCCATTATTTGGTCACTCCACCCTAGAAATGCTTCTCAACTATGTCAGATTACAAGATCAGCTCATGTGAACAGCCCTTGGAGGTCACACAGTGCCTCTATTGCTGTGGAGTCAAGGTTATGTCTGGCACAATTCATGATCTTGACTGTGTTCAGATACAGCCATTCTTAGCAAGCTTTGGATATATGCTTCAGTTCACTGTTGTGTTTCAGGATTATACCCCTCCCCATTATCAGCCTTTTTGCAGATGCTTAATAACTATGGGCCACACATGAGTGTCATTTTGCAGTGTCCCAAATTCGGAACACCATGTCTACCAGCCTAGTTCCTGCTATTGAACAGCAAACCTAAAGGTGTACACTGGCACCAGCAATGTACAAATAGGGATAGTGGGCCTGAGGTGGAGTGCAGTGTTGCTTGTGCAGCACATATATCTTTATTAATACTGTCTGTAGGTTTCAGCCTTGGTCTCAGTACACCATTACACATTGCAACACATGCCTTTGGGAGACTTTTGATGGTATGCATATGCTACCTGTAGAGAGCCCCGGATTATGTTTCCTGTGGAACAACTCTTCCATCTGATTACCCTAACCCATAGGCCACAGTTATGCAGAATATAGGTGATTGTTGACACAGGTACTGCACAGGCAGTACTTGCTAGACATTCCTGCAAGTCCCTTAGTGTTGCAGCATGTTTCAGGGCAGCCTTCATGACCAGTTTGCAACATGTGTGGTCATGTGTCTTGGTTGGCCATCTGTTATAGTCTACATTAATGTTTTCTCATACTTCATCGTCACATACATGACTGTCTGCACTGTTTGCCATGGTATATGCAATGGTGAGGTAAGGTTATGTCTCCCACTCCTGAGTGCTACCTTTTGGATATGGGATCCATTCCATGGTTTGTAAGATGTGTACAAGCCACGGCTGCCTCTGTTGCAGGTAAGTGGGCAAATGTCATAGACATACTTCTTGGACACCAGACCATTACTTGGTGTGAAACTGAGGACCTGTACTTGATGAAAGATGCGTACTCAAGAAGAGTGAATGCTGTCAGTACCTAAAAAAAGCTGCTTCCACAATATGTTATTTGGAGTGTGTGCAGACATATGCTTCCAGTGTTTATTAAGGTATGTATTCCCCATATTTGTTGTCCTAACATAGGATTCCATATTAGACATTCATTGCTCATGTTAGGATCATATTACAGGTTGTAAAAGTTGTGCAATGCGGTATTGTGATATGCTGTTGTGCAGATCTGTAACAGTTGCCATTGTAATAGTGGTATATACACTGTTGTAGCCAGTGCATAAGGGTAATGTTTCAGACATGTCCCTACTGTAGGCCATTTGTTCCAACATTATGTTCGTCTCTGTCCACACATCTTACACTGACAGGTTGTTAGTTATACTGAAGGACTCTTACATACCCTTCAGATATGCCACCATGGTGACCACTGTGATGCAGTGCAGTTAACAGCAACAATAAGTGAACATGTACAGCATGCATTATGGGTAGGTGTGTTAAATGTGTGCATGGCAAATACCATGGCCATAACATGGCTGGTGTATTGGCAAACCTGAACAAAAAAACTCCATAGTCACCAGCTAGAGGCTGCTGCCCCAAAGGTATATCAGAGGAACCTACATAGTTGTGTGAGAGATGTGATGTCAGTAGCCACACCTGTGGCATTGGTACAGGGTGGGAGCAGCATTTCAATACATCAAAAGTAGAAACCCACAATACTAGAGATTATGCATATCTGTTCTTTACTACATTGCAGCAACAGACTATGTTATCTGACATATGCATGAAGATACTTTACAGATGAAGATGGATAAGCAACAGTGGTCTACTAATGTGCCATGGGCCCTAACCTGTACACTCCTCATCCATAGTGTAGGTAGCATCCACCTCCACAATGCCATCATCAGTTTCTTGGCTTGGTTGGCAGGCAGGTGCCCAAAGGCTGGCGAGGAGCTCCTCAGCATGTGTCATTGGGGGCTGGATGGCATGACCCACACCTGTGTTCAGCTGGTCTGTCCTAACTGCAGCAGCATGCTAACAGGCATGGCAGATGAGGTCAGTGCACCGATGTTGCACCTGCTCATAACTGCGATTATGTGGGTCAACATCATTTACCTTGTGGACGAGCTTGTTCCACAGGGCAGTCCTGTCCTACAGATCATGGGCTGTATACCCAAAGTGGGTCGGTGGTGATGCATGATGTAGTTGATTAGTATGTCATTTTCCTGAGGGGTATAAACTGGGAGATGCTCCCTCGTCAAGGTACCTGGAAGACATAAACAGGAAAAAAAGGTCTGAAGACCACCTGCTAACAGTTTAAGGTAAACATTTGTTGTGTTTTAATGTTTATTTTACATAGTCGGCATTCTGAAAGTCGATCATATGATCTCGGCCTTATGAAAGTCGACTTTCTAAAATGTCGACCATGCAAAGTAGACCCATACATACACACACACACACACACACACATATATATATATATATATATATATATATATATATATATATATATATATATATATATATATATATATGGGTCTATCTTAGATGATCGACAGTTCATATGACTGACATTCATTTGGTCGACAGTTCATTTGACTGACAAAAAGTAGTCAAGGCAAAAACCTGGGATTTGCCCCTCCCACTGTTGTGCGACCGTGGAGTTGTTATATATAGTTGGGGGTGTGGGGCACAGCCCCCATCGGGGGTGTGAAGCCCCCACCTATACATTTTTGTCAGTCAAATGAACTGTCGACCAAATGAATGTCAGTCATATGAACTGTCGATCATATGAAGTAGACCCATATATATATATATATATATAGACATGTATGTCTACATATATACACACACACACATATATATATACATTTATATAGATATCTATATATATATATATATATATATATATATATATATATATATATATATATATATATATATATATATATATATATATATATATATATATATATGGTTCTACCTCACTTCAACGACATGCCGGAACATCGACAGGGAAATCGCGAGCCCCAGAAGATCGACAGCGCAGAAGACCTAGAAGATCGACAAGCAGAAGACCGACCCGACGGATGAAAGCACCGGCCGAGGATGCGAAATGGGAAAAGGCTGTGTAAGTATGCAGTAGTGACGGACGTTAGGTGCGAAAAGGTAAGTGTGGATAGGGGTGGGTTAAGTGAGTTAGGGTTAGGAGCGGGTCAGGTAAGTGTCGGTAGTGATTGTGTTTGGGTTAGGGGCGGGATAAGTGAGTTAGGGTTAGGAGCGGGTCAGGTAAGTGTGCAGTAGTGATTGTGTTTGGGTTAGGCGGGATAAGTGAGTTAGGGTTAGGAGCGGTCAGGTAAGTGTCGGTAGTGACGGACCTGAGGGTTAGGGTTTGGGTTAGGGTTGTAGGTAGTTGTGTATGTGAGGTTTAGTGTGGGTTTGTAGGGATTTTCGTGTGCTTGTGTTGTGCATGTGGTTTATGGACAGGGAATGTGTTTTGTTTGTTGATTGTGGTGTGTGAAGTGTATGAGGTTTCGTGTTTGTGTACCGTCGGTTATTTCGTTGTCGGGCATGTGGAATTTCGTGTTTTTGTACTGTCGGTTATGTGGTTTCGGTGATTGCGTTGTCGGTGTTTTGGTGTTTCGTTTATGTGAGGTAGAACCATATATATATATATATATATATATATATATATATATATATATATATATATATATATATATATATATATATATATATATATATATATATATATATAGATACATATCTACATTTATAAATACATTTGCTCTACTGTTGAATAACTGTGCTGTATGATATGTTTGAGAAAACATCACATCTATACGCAGGTCAAATGGCTTAGAGGTAAATCACTGTGGCTATGGTGTGTCGGGTCCTGGGTTCGAGACTTGCAAGGGCTGGTCATTTTGTTGCTGGGCAGAACAAAAGCTGTTGGATACAGAGTAATTAAGGCACTTTTAAGTAGTTATAAGCGGGTTTGTGTAGGTTTGAGTGATGGTAAGCAATGCTAACTTCCGGTAAAATACGCTTACAGACAGTTAGCCGGAAAGTGCTTAATCTGAATAGGCATTGCCTAGCGGCATGCAAACAGGCTTAATCCCACTTACTACTGCTGAGAATAGCTTACTCTCGCTTACTCCTGCATTCATTTCTTTAAAAAAAAAGAAAAAAAGGGTGATAGGAAAGTGGTGAAAAAGGGGGCTCAAAGAGAGAAAGACAATAGGGAAAGTAGGTAAGGATGTGCAGGACGGGTGTAGGGAAGGTCCATAGCTGTCCATTTCTTTTACAGCAACAGCTTTGGATATACACTGAATTTGGAGGTATATTTGGGCACTCAAATCCCTGAGAGAGGGATGAGGGCAACAATAATGTGTTATTAAGCCAATTAGACCAGATTACATGTGTCCAGTGGACACGTGTGCAGAATGGACAGCTATGTATGAGGCAAAATTTTTTGGGGAACAGCTTGCCCCTTTTTTTTTTTAAGGTGAGAGTGGGATGTTGGGGGAGGCTAGTAGGTATATTTGGGGAGGTAGGTTGGGTCGGAAAACAGACAAGACAGACAAGACGGCATACACAGGTGGTATATGACACATGTGGGGGGTAAACACCTTGGACAGAGAAGTGTGTTTGGATATCAAAAACCCATGAGCCCCCAAATGGAAACAGTGGGACTGAGGTCCCCACCCATGGGCAATCACCACTGAACCTTCACTGCCCCGAATGTGGCTCTGCTGGGGCTGAGCAGGAGGGGCAGGCTGACCCTCTAATTGCACCACTTGGCCCTCAAGTTGGCGTAGCAGATCTCCCAATTCTCTGTGGAGCTCCCTACACAGCAGACCCTGGACCTGATTTCAGGTGACAGGATCATGTCCATGTCCGCTCTTTGGAGGGACGAGCCCCAACCCCTGAGATGGTTCCACCTGAAGGTGGTGCAGGACCAGCAGATGAGGAGGTCCCAGCGTGGGTCCTAGATGTGCTGAAGCCTGGTGCCATGGCCAGATGAGGTGTGAGAGGTGGGTCTACTGGGACCGGCCTTCCCAAACCTGCTATGATGTTTCAGTTTTAGAACATATGTGGGTTAGTAATAGTCAACACAATCCAGGATTAGTTATAACAGCATGCATAGATATTCCCATTAACCCAAAACACCAAATTTTGAACAGTTGCATAGCAAACAAAACACATGCAGATATAGAACTACAATGGCCATTACAACAACATGCAGGTTACACTGATAGCAAAAGTCTACCAATGATAGTATTTCAACATGGAACATTAATAGAAACACATTTCAATATTTACTGAACATTAGGACATATGTCACGACAGTAGGTTTGGTGTAAACATACCCATAGATTTTTGTTTTTAGATTATTGTTGCAGATATGATAGGGGGTGTCAATTAGAAGCTTATATATCCTTGCAGCACTCACAACTTTAATGATCATTGCTCTAATCATAACTGTGCAGGTATTGTTACAATAACCTATGGCTTTGGTTTGGGAAGTGGTATATTTGTATGCAGTGTATACTTCAACTGTCTTATACCTAACTTCTACGTCTCTTGCCAGGTAGACCTGTGGAGGGAATGTTTGTTAACATTACCTGACTATTAATACACATATTCTCAGATTCCTAGTTGTGAGTATGCACATACCTCTCAATTGCTTAACGCACAACATCTGGGAAAGCTTGACAACATGGGGGTACAAATAGGGACATATTTTGAATATTGCTGTTATAAACTTTTAGACAGCTGTAGAGTAACAGGATTTGCTTTAATATACATTTTCTGAAGGGTTTGCATTCTGACACTCAAATGTATGTCATTATTTGGTGACTACAATCCTGAGATCATACCACTGATTTCATAGGAAAAAGGGGAACAGGATGAAAATATGAGCGAAATATCTGGACATTCTGGGAAAATCTATACAGTTGAGAGCTATGCTTATGCATAGAGCTTACTATTACTCCCAGGATTTGAACCATGGCTGCATGTGCTAAACATACAATTTCTGTTTCATCACAGTGGGGCATTTACACCTCACTGTCTGTTCCTTCAGTGTTTTCTTTTAAGTCTCTCTTGGTTGTACACTCTGACCTTGTAATTACAACGGTCTTCTACAGACATTCCTAGACATATTTTATGTAGCACAGTGTGAGAAAAGCGGTTGATACAACAGTACTATTCAGATATCAGATGTTGGTGAATGATTCATGTCAGGCCATACCACAGTACACACTCCCAGTCCAAGATTTAAAACTTTATTGCCAGGTAGTTACAGTTTTCTTATCTGAAAGATCTGTGGGAGGAATGTTTGTTAACACTACCTGATGACTGCTTCTACACATATTCCCAGATTACTAGTTAATATTATGCACATACCTCTCAATCTCTTAATGCACACACTAGACAAAGCTTGACAACATGGGGGTTACAAATAGGGACACTTTTGAATATTGCTCTTATAAACTTGAAGGGTTGATAGAGTAACATGATTTTTTTTAATATAACATTTTTTTGCAGGATTTGAGGTCTGTAAATTAAATGTATGTCATTATTTAGTGACTACACTTCTGGGATCATACAGTGATTTGCCAGGGAGACAGAGGATCAGAAAAAATTATGAGCTGATTATCTGGACATTCTGCAAAACTCTGTACAGTTGAGAGGTATGATTATGCATATAGCTTACTACTACCACTCCCAGGATTCGAACCATGGCTGTCTGTGCTAAAAATACAACAATTTCTCAGTTTTAGTGAAGTGATCTACTTAGAAAATGCTGTGTGTTCTTTCAGTGTTTTATGTCTTAAGTCCCTCTTGGTTGTTCAATCAGACCTTGTACTTATAACGTTATACAGACATTCCTAGACATATTTTTTTATGTAGAAAAAGAAATGTCACAGCCAGGAATAAATCCTCTTTGTGTCAGTCTATAAGTATCCAAATAAATAATTCCATGAATACAGCAGCATGGCTCAGGCTGAATAAAACTTTAATGTTGACAAAGACACACAAAGAAAATGCAAAGACTGATTTACTTTGTATTTTCTTTGTGTGCCTTTGTCAACATTAAAGTTTTATTCAGCCTGAGCCATGCTGCTGTATTCGTGGAATTTTTTATTTGGATATTTTTTATGTTGCACAGTGTGGTTAACAATGGTTGACACAACATGACTATTCAGAAACTGCAACACTGAATGCCATACAATACCAGAGTAAAGACAACCAGTCCAGGATTTATAACTTTATTGCCAGGCAGTTACAGTTTTATTGACATTAACTTTATTGCCAGGCAGTTACAGTTTTATTGACATATTAACTATATAAGACTATTACTGTCATATTGCCTGGTTTATTCAGTACAACCCATACATAGTTTTTATACTGCCAGATGACTTTCTACTACTTTATATTTATTTGGTATGACTACTACAAGTAGCATTGTTACCAGCCTCATGATGCAGCCTTTGCAGCCTGCTTGCATGAGCTTCCTGATTCACAGACCACTCAGCTGCAGCTGTAAAGGAAATAGAGAAATATTTAGAAATAACTATCCATCACATACATAGGCTGTACTTACTAAACAGTTATTTATATGAATACTTACACACTGCTGGGACATCACCCCTCTGCCTTGCTTCTTGGACCCACTAGTCCAAGACTTCCCTCTTTCTCCGCTTCAGGTCAGCATATTGGTGCTGGACCTGCTCACCAGTCTGAGGGATACCTGTGGCACTGGTAAGGTCACGGGCGAGATGGTGCCAGGCTTCTGCTTTATATTGGGAGCCCTGATACTGGCCCTGCAGCAGTCTCTCATCATGGTTCTTTACCAGGACTCCTACCATGACTTTGGATTCCTGTATGCCCCAGCGCTGTGCACGCAAGCACATGCCCTCTCCAACTCCTGCCATACTGCCTACAGTGGGAAGCTGCAATCATTTATGAGCTGTATTCCCACCTGTGGGGTTTAAATATGGCCGATTTTCTGCCCTTTGCCATTATCAGATGGTTTTGAATATGCTGAGCTAAGCTAAGCTACAGGCAAACCTGCATAGCTAAGGTTGGCATTGCTTAAAGGGGCAGGTTCAGCACTGCTTACCAATGGGCAAATCCATTTAGCTGGGCTGTTCATTGCTTAGCAGTCATATTTGTACAATGCATACACTTGGTAAGCAGAGCTGTGTAGTGCTTAGCATTGTTTATTTTTCATTTTATAGACTATCTGCTATATGGCATTAATTCATCATTCATTACATATTATAAATTTGTTTACTGTTCCTGACGTCCCCCAATGTGCTTTCATTACACTTATTCATGTGTGACTATACTGTATGGGGCACTTGTGTTTATATGGGGGTTTCACAACTTCATTAAACTGACACCTCACATCTGGACCTAATGCAGTACTCCAGTTAACAAATATATGTTATTTAGTAGCTAATAATAAAAAAAAATGTTTATGTACTGCTTTAACATATAAAATGTGAAACTGGTTGTAGTGTGGATTGAACTGGGAATGGCTGTATGCAAAGCATATGCTCTAACCACTACACTATTGCAATACTGTTTATGTAGGATGCCTCTTGCTATTTAAGTTCTTGTGCTGTTTAAGCTGGACAAAGCATAGCTAAGCAACTGACGCACCCTCACAACTACGCTTAAACTTTATCGCATTTCTAAAAAAAAAGGTTTTGTTGTGTTATTTTATCTATACCCTTCAGAATTTCCCTGCTAATGCTAAACCTGATGGGGGACAAATAGGGGAAGATTATATATATTGCTCTTACAAACTTAAGATGTTGATAGAATAATGGTTTTATATTAGCATGTATTTTCTGACAGATGTGTGGAATGTTATACTCTATTTTTTGTCATTATTTAATAACTTCAGTGCTCAGCTATTTGCCAGACAGGTACACATTTTAGGGGGAGCACCATGAATATGAGGCAAATGTGGGCATTCTGTGAAAATGTGTACAGATGAGAGGTATGCTTGGTAAGGACAATTGTCCCTTTTGCCTTTGACCACTTTTGTTTTCCTGATGGGTTGGGGGTGTTATGAGCATTCTCGCTCATTTTTAATTGCTGAAAGGAAATTCTGGAGTGCAGGGGCATATGTATTGTGAAAGCTCTGCTCTCAGACCCACCCTGTACACAGCTCCATGTCTGTTTAACAGCACAGGCAGCGCGTCTTCATGAATATGCAAGGTGTGCTGCCCTGCTGTATGGGAACGGTCCCTGCCATACAGGAATAATTATTCCTGCATGGCTGCTTGCTGAATCCTGAGGAGAAAGTTTCATAATTTGTCATCTCCACAATGAAAATAGCATTTTCTTATATTTTCCTGGTCAATGGCAGTGCACAACTCATTCCTAGTTGCATAATAATGGTTCATAAACTCCGTTATCAAAATAGTTAAAGTAGTCACACTAGCCTGACTTCTGTACATCAAAATTAAATCACCCCTTGCTAATCTATACAAAAATGAATAATGTGATAATTTATGCAATCTCTATGAATATCTTAAATGCTTGACAGTGGTTAATTGTTTAATAAACATCCTTTGAATATCTTCTATTCTAATTTGAATCTGATAAGTACACAGCGCAGCACTATACTCAATATATGGTCTTATTAACTGATTTATTTTAAAAGCTGTATTGTAAATATTTATTTATGCATTTCTTACTCAGGTACATTAAGTAAAATTCGAACCATTTTCAGACAGAATCCACACCTAGTGGCAATGGTCTTTACCTTAAGCCAACATTTATAAAAACAGTGGACCAAAATAATAAAGACCCGTGTACTCCATGGAAATGAAAGCAAACCCTGATACTCAAATAACACAGTTGGAATTTTGCCACTAGTTGTAAATGTATGCATTGAGTAAATGCAGTTATAATGCTTTTCATTTTACATTAAATACTGATATGTCTAGTAACGTAACATTTTTTTTTTTAATTTTAAGACTTGCATGTGCAAGTTCCGGAAGAGCATGACTGAATTTGTGAATCTAGGTATAAATACTAAGTCAAAGTTTGCTGCATTTCTTGAGTATTTATTTTTCCCTGAAATATGACAATCTCAGAGGTACTATAGTATTTATAATAGGTGTGGAAATGCAGACCCACCAATGTGAAGGGTGCAGGAGGCCATCTACTAAAAAAATTGAAGGAAAACGGCGATTTTTGGCATTTGCTGCTATCCTACAGTTGCTTTTTTTTTTTCTTTACAATTCCAGGACATATAATTAAACTATCCATGAGGCTTTTATAGCTCTATATAAAGAAATCAGAGAACCTAAGTTCAGAAATTCACAGAAGTTATCCAAACTTAAATGTGAATGAGTTTAAGGAAAGTTTTAAAATTCAATAGTGCAAAATGTATGCATTTAAAAATGAAAGCATTGATGCAATTTGTTCAAAGTAAGGCTAGATGTATTTCAGCAACTCAAATCATGGTATTATTTGCAGAATCAGAGGCTGTAAGACTCAAAAGAAATTAAGAAATTGGGATGGAAGATAGGATACTAAAAATGGTAGAGAAATTATTTGGTTAATGAGCTGTTTATGGTAACTGTATTAGGTTTTCCGGAAAAAAAAATCTGAAATTCTGGATAAAGGTGTCATTTTATTATACACTTATGCAGGCTCAGTTAGGATGAGACACATGGCAGTAATCATACTGCTATCTAGAAGGTTTATCCATGTTTCCAAACCCTGCAGGTCACATGACTCATATCCCACATAGCCCTTATTCTTCTTAAAGGTATAGTAAATCCTCCTTTTGTCACAAAAGAATAGCTGCATACCTCTTGAAATACATACACATACATACACATTATAATATGCTTTCTGCATTCAATTACATAATGTATAAAATGTATAATAGTGTGTGTGTGTGTGCGTGCGTGCGTGTGTGTGTGTGTGTGTGTGTGTGTGTGTGTGTGTGTGTGTGTGTGTGTGTGTGTATGCATTCTAAGAAGTACATATCCCTTAGCATAATTCTACACTGTGCTTCTAAGTCACAAGGCAATGTATAGTACTAAGAGACTGAAACAGATGAATTTTACATTCATTATAAACATCATGTTGAATAACCAAACATGAGTGACTTCTTGATGAGTTTATTATATTTGTATAATAGCATATCTTAGATGGAGAACTGAATGCAATGGTTTTTGAACTGCACTGCTGGCAGGACTTGCAAGCATTTTTTTAGATGATCAGCCCCCAAATAGTCATATAGATCTACTTCTTCCTGTAGAGGGTTACTGCCAGAATAATTGATGCCCTTACATTCACTGCTGCAGTATTCTTAACAGATGGGATTCCCTGCTGTGGAAGCTCGAACGTCCCTGTCAGTCTCCCAAAGACTACTTGTTGCTTGTAAAAGGTATGTCAAATGTCATCCAAATGTTCCTTGTGTAGGGTAGGGCATAATGGTGATGTTAAGGCCTACCATACTCAGAACATCTTTGCTGCCAGTCTGAATCAATCTTTTTACCATCGATCTGTTTACCGGAATCCATTTTCTGCCAATTGAACTCATTATCATTCACCACTGACTACCTGTACCTTTTTGCTGACTTCTGTTGTGGTTGCAGATAAGTTACCCTGTTGGGGATTTTGGTTTTTCTTACTTTCTTTTACGCTCCTTGGGGTTAATCTCATTGGACGATAGGATTTTGATTCCTGACAAGCACCTTTCTTCTGAGGATGTGCTGCAAGTTCTGTAGGAGGCCAGGAAAGCTACTACTAGGAAATCCTACTTATCCAAATGGAAGATGTTTTCTATTTGGTGTCTCCCTCATAGCCTGGGCCCACTTACAGTGACTGTTCCTTTGGCTCCCTCTTATTTGTGTGAGTTGTTCAATGTTGGTTTGGCCTATTCTGTGAAGGGCCACTTATCAGCTATCTCTGTTTGTCTGTGTTTTTCTCCTCCTTCAGCTTCTAGATTTGTGATTAAACTATTTCTTAGAGGTGTACTTAATATTAGACCTCACAGGAAGTCTGTTCCTCCTCTCTGGGATCTTAATTTTGTTTTGGAGACATTGACTCAGGCGCCTTTTGAGCATGCTGTTTCAGTTTCCTTGCTGCATTGTTCCTGGAAGATTGTTTTTTTGTTAGCTCTTACTCCTGTCAGATGCATGTCTGAGTTGCAGACCCTTATGGCTTGTCCTCCTTTTTTGGTCTTTCATGAGGACAGAGTGTCCTTGCGCACAAACCCTTCTTTTATGCCTAATGGTTAATGTACTGTCACTGAATCAGTCTATTAATCTGCCTACTTTTTTTCCCTGTCCCCAATCTGACAATGCAAGGGTGCTGCATACTTTGGCCATGCATAGGCAACTAAGGGTTTATTTGGATAAGACTAAGACTATTAGAAAATTTGATCAGTTATTTGTTTATTTTCATCCTAGATACTTGGGACTTGCTGTATCCAAGCAAACTATTTCTTCTTAGATTTCTAAGGCTATTTCCTTTTGTTACACTTTTCATGGCTACAGCCTTCCTTCTTAAGACTCATTCTACTAGAGCTGTGGCTTCTTTGCGTGCTTTTTCAAGGGCTTAAATACCAATTCCATTCTTGAAGCAGCTATCTGGACCTCTGTGCAAACCTTTACCAAGCACTACAAGTTGGATAGTATCTCTAGAGCTACGGCTGGTTTTGCTAGTGATGTTCTTCATGGCTTTTTAGAGGGTTCTTCTGCACCTTTTCCCTCTTAAGTTTTCTTTTGAGCTTTGGCACTCTCTCATCTGTTAAGAATAGTGCAGCAATAAATGTAAGGACATAGTACAGTTGTGTAAAATCTTACCATAATATTAGATGTTCTTGCCTTCACTGCTGCAGTATTCGCTCCATCCCTCCATCCCCCTAGTCTTTTGTCCTCTTGGATATACAGGTTACCTCTTGGGTTTCTTGGACTGTGTTCTTATTGGGGCATTCACTTCTGATTATGGTAGGCCTGACTATCAACTTTATGCCCTATGCTATACAAAGGTTGTTTGGGTGATGTTTGCATTCCTTTTAAAAGCAACAAGTAGTCTTTGGTATACTGGCTGGATGTTCAGGCTTCCAAGACAGGGAATCCCATCTGTTAAGAATACTGCAGCAGTGAAGGCAAGGACATCTACAGTTATGGTAAGATTATACACAACTGTACTTTCCCCATCAGAATGATCCCTAAGCTGCTTTGAAGTGTGTTCATCAGGGCCAATCATTCTACATCAGGGTAGAATCCGTTCATCTTCAGGGTGAGAGCCTGTTGACTTATTTTCCCCTTTAAGGATGAGAGCTAGGCATTAGAATTTAGCTGTCATATGCTGTTGAAAAGGGCTGTTTTATTTTATGTGTTTAACTTCACCTACTCACAGCTGTGACTACTTTGATAGCTGCCCTAGGGAGCGTAGGTGTGTTTGCGCACACAAGTCCGCTGGCAGCATGTCATAATGTTGAACAGTACTTACCCCAGTTATCCCAGCCCATACTGCTCCACTTCATACTTCTTATCCTCCTGCAGGTATCAGCATTGCAGCAGAGAGAACTGTTTCCCTCCTCCAAGACTGGCAAGTCAGCATCTGCCATACACTCCTTCACTTCCCGGTCTCCTGCTATACACAAGTCATTAATCTAACAAGGGTCATCTGGGTAATAATTAAGGCTTTATCAATCTATAATGTGGAAATGGACATAAGCAGTAACATTTTTTGTAGAAATTACTGATGGTTCAGCCATTGCATGAGCAGAAAACAATTTTACAGAAATCTTAGCTACCTCAGATATCTTAGGTTGCATGCCCTAACTTAGAAACTTCAACAAATGCCTGTGATTTCTTCTCTAAGACTGCACATTCTTTCCACGGACAATGCAGGATGTTGGAATTTGATGATACCATAATATAATAGCTTGTATGGGAGTTTTCAGTTCAAACTCTTCATCCAACTTTATTCTGACTCCTTGCTACTCTTTCAGACTAGAAAGATCTTTTGCACTTTTGTTAACCTATTTATTTTGCTTTAACTATCTGTTTCTGGAGTCCACAAATTAAATTTCAGTGGCAGTTTGGATCACAGCCTTCCTCCCATCAATAATTGTACTGTTGATAAAGTAAATTGTTGTAATTATTGCAAAGGTTTATTTCTATAGCTTTGCAATGTGACATGCACGTCTGTTTGCAGCGATGCATTACATTTTTTGTGCATATTCTTCACTGACAGCACCATATCTTTCACTTTCCATTTAGACTGCAGCTATCTTAGACATGAATTAATCTGCTGAAGCTCATAGGCTTTAAAAAGTATTTGAAGTCTTGGCTGACAAATTATGGCTTTTGCCAAATGTCATTTCCTCAGGTATCCACTCTTTGCAAATATTGATTTAAGTCCAGTTATCACAGGAGATACTGTTGTACCTTTCCGTTGCACAGTCTTTGGATATTTGGTAAACTGATCAACACATAACAGAAAATTGAGATTATTATGCAGTCCGCTCCTACTTTTAGACAAGGTAATGTTAGAATTACATAAGGCTTCAGTTCCTCTTTCTGATTCTGATTTCTATGCATGCTACACAACAGACATGGTCTGATGATGCAAATGTAAAATTTGTGAAAACGCTTACCTACCTTCTTCTACATTAAACGTTTATTGGATTTTATACATTGGCATTGGCTTTATCTTGGATATATCTGCTGTGAGCTGCTGGAAATATTCTTTGACTGTTTATGTGGCATTTGTATTATACAGCAGCGTCTCCTGTGTGGATTTATACTTTTTAATTCTAATATATGTTCTTCTACTACTTCTAATATACGTTCTTCTGCTAGTTCTAATAAATGTTCTTCTACTAGTTCTATATATGCAGCTTCAGCTGTTGTTGAAACCTAACTGTAACTGTCACCTGCTGCAACTACAAGTACTTCTACGTAGTTTTTCACTTTCGTTTGCCATCATGGCATACAGTGCCTAATATGCCATAATACATTTCCCCGTGAATATTGTAAAGATGTGTCCCACATTTTTCAAATGAAATTCTTTGTAAAATACATTTTTCCTAAGCTGACTTGATTGAAGTTTACAGACATTTTGGTGAATTTTGTCTCCTGTTAATGGCAACATAGGGATATGATGGGAATGTGTTCATAGACGTTGATGAATGGGGATGCAATAAAGTCATTGAGTGGTCCAAATGTTATCGCTGTATGGATATCATTGAGAGATGAAGTTCATTTAAATTGATGGACTATTAATAAAGTGTTTATGATCAGTTTTATTAAGAAACAATAAAAGAAATCCCTAAGGAATAAACTGTGACTGCAAGCAAAAGACCAATATAACTGAAGAAAACAAGACACAAAAACACGACTCAAATCATAAAAAGTTTAAAAAGTTTAATAAGGTAAGCGCTTTCACACCATATACTAGTGCTTCCTCAGATCGTATAAAAACTTCATCAGCAATCACTGATTCAAAACATCCAATGAATGGCAAGAAAAATAAAAACCTAACATCAGCTTGTATTATTTAAAGAGACATCATGCTTTTAATACAGGTTTAATAGAAACCCTGTCATTTAGACCCGGGTATTTATCAGCTTGCCATAATATGATCCAATGCAGTTCTCTAGCTTCAGTAAAGTGTTTGATATCACCACCGTGTATATTTTCAAAAATAGTTTCAATAACTTGAAATTTAAAACTATGTTCATTCTCATCCCGTATACAATGTCTAGCCAATGTATTCTTAGTATTGCCATTCCTGATGCAATAAATATGTTCCCTAACTCGTTCCATCAGTAACCTATTGATTTTTACTACATAAAAACAATGACAAGCTGTGCATGTCACCAAATAAATCAAATTCCTAGTGCGACAAATGGCTTTAACCTCAAATTTATACTCTAAACATTGACCAGATGAATAAAACCTAATGTATCAATAACCATGCAAAAATTGCATGTAGAACATTGACTAGTGCTTGTTGGGCCATCGCCATGTCCTCCTTCTTTTTTGTCACATTTTTATAACAGAGTTTTCTTTTAAGAGATTTCTTGTTCTTAAAGATGAAATTTGGCCTATTGCCAACAACCGCTGTAATATCATTGTCCAAATTCAATATGGACTAGTTCTACTTAATAATATCCAGTATATCAGTCATATCACTAGTATAAAATAAAGATAAAAACAAATTATTTCTGTTACTAGTGACATGAGGGGGACTTGGCCTCAAACACTTTATTTGAAAAAAATGGTTTTGCCTTATTTTCTCTATGTGCAGCTTCCCCATAGGTGTTTCTTTCAGTTTCACACATTTTGTACCCCCTGTCATGAAATTCATTCTAAAGCATCTGAACATCCTTCCTAGAGGCATCCTCACAGTTGTTCAATCTAGACATTCTCATAGTCTGACCTTTAATAACATTACGAAATATGTGACCAGGATGCATGCTATCCCTATGCAGGATAGCATTTATTCTGCAAGATTATCTATATAACTTGGTCTGGAGATTCCTAGTTATATCAGTAGCAACTAACACATCAAGAAAATCTATTTCGCTAACAGAAAACTTATATGTAAATTTATGAAAAGAAGTAGTGGACTCTAAATAACTGATAAATGACATAAGCTTATTTTCAGTATCCCCCCATACAAAAACCAAATGGTCAACAAATCTCCTGTAGAATCTAACTAAAGAAGCATATTCCTCAGAATTTAATAGAAAATGTGTCTAACACTCAGCCATACCTATGTTGGTGTAGCTTTTGGGATAGGGTGTGCCCATAGCTATGCCAACCTTCTGCAGGAACAGATGTCCTTCAAAAAGAAAGAAATTCTTTTCTAATACAGTTTCCAAGAACATACAAATAAGGTCAATGTTACTAGAAGTGTATTCACTGTTTTTAACAAGAAAATCATGAATCATAGAAATTCCCAAGGAATGGGGAATAACAGTGAACAACGATACAACATCCATGGTTACTAACAAGCAACCATCTCCTAACTTTCCATTTATACTATACTTGTACAAATCTTCAAGAAACTGTTTACTATCCCTTAAAACCTGTTCTTGCATATCTAGTAAAGGTCTCAAGTTCTTTTCAATATATATAGAAAAAGGCTCAGTGAGCCAACCATTTCTGGAGACTATTGGTCGAAGTGGAGGTTGAAATGCATTCTTATGTATTTTGGGGAGCCCATGATAAACAGGAATCAGAGGAAACTCAACAGATAAATAGCTATTCAATTCACTAGTAATAATGTGACTATAATAACAATCAGATAAAGCAGCATTAACTTCATCTTTCATGGTATTTATCACATCATAATCTGAGCATATACATTCTCATCAAGTAAAGTAGAAAAAATAGTTTTAAAATAATAATCATAGTCCATCACAATAATAGCGTCGCCTTTGTCAGCATTTTTTATCATAATGTCATTATCTTGCTGCAAAGACACTAGTGCTCCTTTCTCTAAAGCATTTAAGTTGCAGAATTTTCTTTTAAGCATATCACTATTAGAGGCCTGCAATAAGTCATGTTCATATTTTTTACAAAGGGCATCAAGCAATGGATGCAAATTAGGCTGAAAAGTACTGGGTTTCTTAAAACTAAAAACAGCCTCATCATTGCTAGAGTGTAACATTCTCAGGATTACATTATATGCAAACTTTTTAATGCCTATAACAGTCTCTGTAAACTGCAAACCTTGTGCTGGAATTAAACTTAAACCACAGCTTAAAAGTGACATCTGAGCAGCCGTTAAAGTTTTCTTTGAAATATTATATATTAATGATCAGTTTACTCCTGCCACATTCTCTTTATTGTTCTTTGAGCTTCTTCCTGCCATTGCCTCTTCCTCCCTCTGCTATGTGAGTGAAACTGACATGCAGGATACTTCCGTTTCATCAGTAATGGTAAAGGGAGAGTGTTGGAAGCTGTTTTCTGATTGGTTGTCTTCCCCTGACATCTGGTGGTTTGATAGGGCCAGAAGTGACTAAAGGGCTTTCTATGGTGGAATTAGAAGTAGATGGCATATCTGTGGTCACAACAGCATTAACAATACAAACATTGTCAGCATTAGTTTCATTAATCTCAGATGTTGTATTATTAGCCAGACTATTACTAAGCAAGTTATTCCTCAGCCAAGTAAATACATTTCCTTGTTTAAAGTCAGCAATGTCTCTAGTTAACTTCTTCTGTATCGTTGTTCACTGTTATTCCCCATTCCTTGGGAATTTCTATGGTACATGATTTTCTTGTTAAAAACAGTGAATACACTTCTAGCAATGTTGACCTTATTTGTATGTTCTTGGAAATTATATTAGAAAATAACGTCTTTCTTTTTGAAGGACCCTTGTTCCTGCAGAAGGTTGCGTATCTATGGGCACACGCTATGCCAATAGCTATACCAACATAGTAATGGTTGAATGGGGGACACATTTTCTATTAAATTTTGAGATATATGCTTCTTTAGTAAAATTGTACAGGAGATTTTTGACAATTTGTTTTTTGTATGGGGGATACTGAAAAGCAGTTTATGTAGTTTATTAGTTATTTCGGGTCCATTACTTCTTTTCTTAAATTTACATATAAGTTTTCTGTTAGTAAAATAGATTTTCTTGATGTGTTAGTCACTACTGATATAACTAGGAATCTCCAGACAAAGTTATATAGATAATCTTGCAGAATAAATGCTATCCTGCATAGGGATAGCATGCATCCTGGTCACATATTTTGTAATGTTATTAAAGGTCAGACTATGACAATGTCTAGATTGAACAACTGTGAGGATGCCTTTAGGAAGGATGTTCAGATGCTTAAGAATGAATTTCATGACAGGGGGTACAAAATGGGTGAAATTGAAAGAAACACCTATGTGGGAGCTGCACATAGAGAAAATAAGGCAAAACCATTTTTTTCAAATCAAGTCTTTGAGGCCAAGTCTCCTCATGTTACTAGTAACAGAAATAATTTGTCTTTATCTTTATTTTATACTAGTGATATGACTGATATACTGGATATTATTAAGTTGAACTGGTCCATATTGAATTTGGACAATGCTATTACAGCGGTTGTTGGCAATAGGCCAAATTTCGTCTTTAAGAACAAGAAATCTATTAAAAGAAAACTCTGTTATAAAAATGTGCCAAAAAAGAAGGAGGACATGGCGATGGCCCAACAAGCACTAGTCAATGCTCTACATGCAATTTTTTGCATGGTTATTGATACGTTAGGTTTTATTCATCTGGTCAATGTTTAGAGTATAAATTTGAGGTTAAAGCCATTTGTCGCACTAGGAATTTGATTTATTTGGCGACATGCACAGCTTGTCATTGTTTTTATGTAGTAAAAATCAATAGGTCACTGATGGAACGAGTTAGGGAACATATTTATTGCATCAGGAATGGCAGCACTAAGAATACATTGGCTAGACATTGTATACGGGATGAGAATGAACATAGTTTTACATTTCAAGTTATTGAAACTATTTTTGAAAATATACATGGTGGTGATATCAAACACTTTACTGAAGCTAGAGAACTGCATTGGATCATATTATGGCAAGCTGATAAATACCCGGGTCTAAATGACAGGGATTCTATTAAACCTGTATTAAAAGCATGATGTCTCTTTAAATAATACAAGTTGATGTTAGGTTTGTAGCTTTCTTGCTATTCATTGATTGTTTTGAATCAATGTGAATGTATTAATAGTGATTGCTGATGAAGTTTTTATATGGTCCGAGGAAGCACTAGTATATGATGTGAAAGTGCTTACCTTATTAAACTTTTTAAACTTTTTATGCTTTCAATCATGTTTCTGTGCCTTGTTTTGTTCAGTTTTATTAAGAAACAGTTTAAATAATGGCCACCTTCAGGGATAAAGCCCTGACTATGCAGCAGATGACCAGAGATCAGTTATCAGCTTGGGTGCCTTTTGGGGCAGGCAATGGAAGGCAGGAATAATTGACTGCTGACTCACCCATCCTGGAGTGGAGGAAAGCAGCTTTGCTTCTCCACATGGGTGACACTTATTGGGATTACACTAGGAGTTCTACTCAGTAAAGATGAAGTCCATTGAGATCACTCTGTCCAAGTACATCTCATTCTAAATCAAGGGGAATTTGACATGCAAAAGCATGCCTGACTTCAGAAAACAGCAATAGTGCAGCTCAGAAAAGCTGCCAAGGATGGATGGTGTTCTCTCAAAAGGAGAACATTCGGCCTCCCATGGGATCTGCAAGCTGACCTCCTCCCAATCACCTAACTCACACCAGGGAATGAAGGGCCGATTGAGATTCCCAGCAAGAATAAATGGACTGTAGTGCTCTTCCAAGTTTGAGAATGTCATCTGCCACCACTCCTAAACAAACAGGCAAACTGAATGCTTCCAGGATAGCCACTGTGTGAATTCATGCAGGAAGAAAAACAAATTAGCTCTTATGAAACAGGAATGAAGGGGAAACAAATCACTTTGCTTAAGCTACCAAGTGCCATGATGCAGAACTATAACTAGGGTGGGGTGAAGGTATGCCTCTCAACCTCTTAGCCCAAAAAATCTGGACAAAAGCCTGACATAATGGAGAGACAAAAGCCCAAAAACAGGGACCAGTTTTAAATATTGCTCTTATAAAATAGACCAATTGCTAGAATAATAAGGTTTGTGTTAAAAATCATTTTCTAAAGAATATGAAGTCTGAAACTCAAAAGTATGGCATTATTTAGCGATTTCATTCCTTAGATCATCCCAGTGATTTTCCAGAAGACCACATATTTTATGAGGAACAGACTGAAATTTTGAGGCAAAAATCTGGAGATTCTGCAAAAATCTGGACAGTTGGGAAGTATGAGTGAAGGGGGTGGCTTTCCTCTATGCAATCTGTTAGGGTGTACAGTTCAATCAACAATGTGGAAGTGGAGTATCAGAAATATATTGCAGGCATATAGGGATGATCTGCATTCCACATTTTATATCTTCATTCTAATAGTTGTGGTTCTGTGGCTATTTAAATGAATGCTGTAATGTTGGACTGAACCAAGAAGTTTTACTGATTTAGTCAACAAGCCCCTATTTTAATTTACAATAAATATCTCCAGACAGGGAATGCCTGTCAGACTTGGCACAGGCAATGGAATCTAATTCATATCCATGGAGTTTCAAAACTTTGCAACAGATTATGGGTTTCTATACAATGACAAGTCCACGTTTCCCACAAGCTAATGGTCCTGCTGAGGGAGCAGGCCAAACAGGTTAAAAGATTATCTTTAAATGGAGTTTAAGTTAAAAGTTAAATCCTTAACCAGCCAAATCCATACATAGCACTTACGTTTTATAGAGCAAACATATTTGGACTATTATTCCACTGTTTAAGATGCAATTGTTGCCAAAGAATATTTCATATAAGGATGTCAAGCAAAATGAACAGAAGGCCATATCTGCAAAGAAATACTTTTAAGTCAAAAGTCATTCAGTCCATTCCTTATCTGACCTGAGCCTGGATAAGTCTACTCATTCCAAATTAGGCATGGAAAGGACAGGAGAGGGCAGACGACAGGTATGACTACTGCCAAATCTACATAGTCAAGATCAAATGTGATCCAGACTAATGAATAAGCTGGAGTAAGGAGAAATCAGAATCACAGCCAGGCTCTTCTGAGCATGTCTGAGCTGAGAAGACAACTGCTACAACTGGATGACTAATTACTATGCTCAGGGGTATCTGAAGAAATGAGAGATGCTGAGCCAGTGTCTTTGAAGTCTAATGACTGGACTAGTCATGGTGTACCTGAAGGAGACATGTTAACAAAAGATAAGCCCCTCTTGCCCACAACCTGGGAGTGTTAATTCATATTCATATAAGACAAGGCTTCCAATGGGGCATGAGCACTGTTAAGTGCTTGAAAAGGACAGCAATAACCTTTAAGTTTGTCTTGGCTAGGCGTCTTAGGGTCTCTGTGATCATTTGCCTAGCATGTTCCTATGAGATAGTTCTAAAAGCAGATGTATAATGAAATGGCTGCTAACAGGAAGGTATCTTTAGGGCCATTAAAAGCCTAAATATTTTCAGTGCTTGTCAAGCATGTAAAATGAAATAAAGTAATAATAAATGCTTTTGATAGCGCATATTTTCAAAATTAAGATAATTGAAAATGCTTTGGACTTGTCTGCTGTTTCTTTCTTTCTTTTATAAGATCATAGTGATTACTAGGCTAATGACCCTAAAGGGATTTGTTTAGCCTATCCATACCACCAAATGTATCCAAATCTAATGGGCCACTTTGGATCCCATTATATATATATATTTAACTTGAGTGTACATGCTTGAGTATTTGCAAGATCCCTCTACCCTCTTTATAATAAGAACATAGGTGTCAGGGCAGGGGTTACATATATGATTATCCATCCACTGATCTAAGTTGTGCTTGAATAAGTATAGGGAACAACTCTACTTCACATGAGTGGGAAGTGTGTTCCAGAGAAGAGGCAGTACAGTGTGTGAGAGTGGTACATGCAAAATGTCACTGGAGGCTAAACTTTCACATTCAAGCACACATCATATAGTCAAAACCATGTACAGAACATCCACCACACATAGCTCACAACACACACATAGACCAATGTATGCTAAGCCACTTAAATGCAATCTTCCTAAACAGCAAAGACCTCCCAAACAGCCCATTGGCAAAGATTATCCTCAGCAAACCCTAAAGCACTCAATAAAAGTAACATTTAACACCACACATACAACCACACTCCGTGGAGCCCCATATCTAAAGCCCATAAGAAAAACAATCACTTCCTAGAACTTTTGTCATAGCGGACTCCACTGTAAGACATACTGATGCCCCTCTAACCGACCTGAAGAAGGAGAAGAGAACAGTTAGTTGCCAATCAGGATCAGCCAAATTACACATGCACTCATCACCTCACCAAAATAGCAGTATGATCCCATCATAGTCCATCCAGCTGCAAATGACCTGAGACATACCTCCACAGACTACATGAAGAGAGACACTATAGATCTTCTTGACTATGTCTCTCAGGCTGGTATGAGCCTAGCACTGTGCATCATATTACCTTCACAAAGAATGATGCCACAATACAAACAAAATACTGATTTTAACAATTGGCTACATTTCTGGTGTAATTCTAAGGGGATCCAATATCTGTCAGCATGGAACACATGGTTAACAGACCATGTTGCTTTGACAAGGATGATTTGCACCTGTCCAGTCCAGGCTCTTGAATACAGGCATAAACTTTATCCTTCCCCACAGATTATTTTCTAGGCAATGCCAAATTGACAAACCTACCAACAGAGCAAAATCAACTCAGCTGAACTCAAGTCAATACTTCTCAATGTCAGGGGTCTAAATAAAAAAAAATGACACTCCCTCCAAGACCTTTTCACACTCAAAAATATAGATGACATATATGCAGTTACAGAGACATAATTTAAATGGCAGAGAGTACCACAGTAGTGCAAGGTCTCACTTTTAGACCAGTAGCTGAACAGACAAGGGCTAAAGGTGGAGGTGTCCCAATATACACCAATAACAAACATACCTCTAGGGTGGTCAAACAAGATGACGTGCTGGAGATTCTCCATGTGCAGTTCACCATAGATAAAATCCTGTACCATATAGTAGCAAGAGATAGGTCACCTTCTATGCTCCACAAAATTCATAGCACATGCGTAGACCTACTGGAAGCACTTACCATCCAACCTAACACCTTACTCATGGGAGACTTTAATTATCCCACTATAAACTGGGACTCTTACATGGCCTAAAATCTACAGGCACAGAGATTCCTGGACTTTGTAAATACAAACACCCTTGACCACTTAGTGCATACACACACCAGAGGTTCCAAAATATTGGATCTTGTACTCACAAATATGGGAGAATGCTGTTCTCCCCCACCACATCCTTCCTGGTAAGGTCTGACCATAAAACTGTCTCTTTTGGAATCATAATTAACTTGGTAACCCCAGCAAACACAGTAAGATCTATTCCAAGGCAACTACATTTTATTAAGTGATAGGTTGTCTCAATTAAATGTCCTCACCCCAACAAACCCAGAAAATGCAGCAGCCTATGCAGAATTGTTCACAGAAACTCTGTACAACAAAACAAATGGCTATATAGAGACTGTTGTACTTCCTTGAAGTAAGCCCAAAACTAACTCCAAAAACAAACCACCCTGGTGACATCCCAAATTAAGAGGGTTATACAATAAAAGGAACAAAATCATGCCTAAAATCAGGAAGTGCACCCCCCATAAAGATAAGAACTCTCCTGTAAAATTAAAAAGGCAGCTAAGAGGGTTAAAAGTCCAGTAAAGCGAATTTTGAAGTCAATATAGCCTCAAAGGCAAAGGACAATCACAAGGCCTTCTTTAGCTGTGTCAGAAACCTCAAAGGCAGCACACAGCGGTGTGCTGACCTGATGCTTAATAGTGCCACATTCATAAGCTGGGCAATATAACGAATCTGCTAGATGACAAATTAATTTCCAACTTTACTGCCACTCATCCCCAGCCAGCCCTAAGAAATACCAACATAACCCATCTAACTATAAATAAAGAGCATATCCTGGCTGAGCTAGCTAAGGACAAGAATGCAGCCTCAGTGGGCCCTGCTAATACCCTGGGATGCCTCCTGAATAGTTTAAAATATGGCCTGTCATGGCCATTGGAGTGATGTTTTCACTATAGTCTCAAAACAGACTGTGCCATGAGAATGGAGGACTGCAGCAGTTATCCCTCTTCATAAGGATGGACCATCAACAGATTCCGGACACTACAGGTCCATTAGTCTGACTAGTCTTATATGCAAAACCATGGAAAGAATTATCATGGAAATGATCAACAAAGACATAGGAGACTAGACACTAAATCCATTAGTGTTTGACTTTGTCAAAGGATGGTCATGCCTACTGGACCTAGTGGAATTCTTTGAGAAACTCACCAAGGCAATGAATGAGGGTAAAATGGTGTATACTGCATACCTTGACCTGAATAAAGCATTTGCTACAACACACGACTTGGGCATTGTTAACAAACTTACATATCTAGGCATAAACCCCTGTAAAATGCTCTGGATAGCCAGCCAGTTCACAGATAGCACCCGGGAAGTTAGGGTTGGTGAGACCACATCCACAAAGAGGATGATCACCAGAAGAGTCCATCAGGGTTCCATGATGGGCCTACATATCTTTGGCGTCTACTTTTGAAGTCATCAAGGCTCATATCAAAGGCTTCTGGCTGACCAAGTAAACAGATGATTACAAACTGGGAGCAGCTATAGAATACCCCCCAAAAATACAAACATCTTTCAAGAAGGTCTAGAACAAACAAATGTCTAGTGCCAAAGCCATGGCTGAAAATTCAATGTCAGGAAATGTATTATACATTTCCTGGCATTGAGTTTTAGACTGTAAGTCACTTTTGGGAAGTCAGCCACCCCAAGGAGCTATGTCATTGATGAAACACCCCTAAGAGTTGATGACTAGTCATGGATCTGGGAACACATGTATATAGTAAGCTAGCCTGTGACCAACATGTGTCCATGGTAGTAATGAAATCATTCCATATTGTTGAACTTACAAGTAAGGGCATGGCATCTAGGTGCAAGTAAGTCATCATACCACTATCCTTGGTGCTCATTAGAGCCATCATTGAGTATAATGCTGCCTTCAGTATGCATCTGACCAGACATGTGCAACAACTGGAATTTCTGCAAAGGTTCCTTACAAAAAGAATACAGATCATAAACACAGTACCTTATGTGTATTACCCTAAAGCCCTGTCTCTATACTTGGTCTCCTACAAACTACTGAGAGGTGATCTATGCCTGGCATACAAGGCATCCCTGTACCCACCTCTGATAAACATTTGCATCCAGGAAACAAGCAGCATCTGAACTACTAGATCTAAAGACCTAAATTTTGCTTGCGACATAAATAGGACATGGAGGAGAGAAAAAATAGGCATCTCAGAGAATTAGTTTTCTCTGGAACAGGCTCCCCATCCATGTGAAACAAAGCCCTTCTCTAATCCTATTTCAGTGTAACTTGGACCATTAGACTGGAAATCAGAAATGTACCTATGTCTCTGATGGACAGAAGCAGTCAGTAAATCATGTTATAACCAACAATCATCCCTATATAAACACCTAAAACATATAACTTGTGGGACAAATGTGGGTTGCACAGCTAGGTTTCTAAAGGCAGTTAGCATAGTATACACCTATGAACCTATATACCTTTGAGTGTTTCTGATGCTATTCATTTTGCAAATTGGAGCAATTACATTAGTGATGGATCAGAAGATGTTTTATAAGCCAGGCATAGATTATTTCTTAGTAGTCTGCGAGGAGTGCCTTCTGTGTGGAGTCTGCATGTCCTCCCCATGGTCGAGTGGCCTCCGAAAGACATGTGTGAATGGGCATGCCTTCGCTGAAGGTTGGGCGTTGGGCTGGCAACTCAGCACCATAAAAATCTACTGCCAATCATTAGCAGACCGGAGTTCCATTGTGGTGATCCCTAACCGGGAAAAGCCAAAAAGACAAACAACAAGTCTGTAGGAGACCGAGTGTAAAGATAAGCCTTTGAGGTGGTCCACATAAAACATGTTGACTATACTAGGTATTCTTTTTGTAAGGAATCTCTGCTGATATTCCAGTTGTTGCATATGACTGGTCAGATACATACTGAAAGGGCATTCTACTCAATGATTGGTTTTATAAGGATAAGGCTAATATATAGTGGAACAATGGCATCTTTGGACCTGGAGGCCATACACTTGCTTATATGTTGTGCAACATAGAATGATTTCCTTACTACATTAGACAAATTATGGTCAAAAGCCAAGTCACTGCATACATGTGTTCTCAAATACCTGACCACTGGGTATACCTTTGAATTTTCAATGTAATAATTTGAGGGGTGCCTAACTTTCTGAAGGAGACTATTATGCACTTCCTGATATTGCGTTTTAGACCACAACTCTGGCACTAGTTATTAGTCTATATCAGGCCTTCTTTGAGGGTATTTGTGTCACTTGGGGATTCTGTGGCTGCACCTAGTTTACAATTGTCTGTGAACTTAGACAGCAGCCTTTGATATTAACCTTGACGTCAGAGAAACAAATACCAAAGAAGAGTAGCCCCAGCACTGCATATTGATGGAGCCCACTAGTGACCTGCCATTTAGTGAAGGTAGACTCCCGTATCCTAACTTCTTGGGTCCTATCTGTGAGCCAGCTAACTCACCAGTGGGTGACATATGGATCTATGCCTAATTCTGTGAGCCTATCCACAAATCCCAAGTGAAGTATTGTGTCAAATGAATCAGCCAGGTTGAGGTAGGCAGTATGCACCAGTTTGCCTCTCTCCATTGCTTTGGTTGCTTTGTTGAAGACTTCCATTAGATTGAGTAGGCATGACTTTGCCTTAACGAATATAAACTTAGATGGATTCAGTGTCTGAAGGTTGCCCGTGTTGTCATTTATCATATCCATGATTATTCTTCTTATGATTTCACATATGAGACTAGTCAGGCTTATGGGACTATAGTTTCCTGGGTCTGTGGATTGCCCATTCTTGTTCAGAGGGTAACATTTGCAGTCATCCATTCATTTAGCACGAAGCCTGTTTGGAAGATCTGCATGAATAGTGATTTTAGTGGGCTCAATAAATCAAGTGGTATACAATTAAGGAGGCAACCTGGGATCTTATCAGGTCCCATGGATGCAGTGTTTTTGGTCTTGGATAATACTTTTAGGACCCACTTCCTTGTGATAGTTGGGTGAATTATGGTTGGAGGTATTTCTTGAGAGGTATCTGGTGGTAAATGTGGGTAAAATTGTAGCTGAACTTATCATCCTGTAGAGTAGCTATACCTTCCAACTCAGTATACACAGCAACATTTACAATAATTTTGTCTCATTATTGTGTATCCAGCTCAGGATTCACGGCAACATTTACAATGATTTTGTCACATTGTTGTGTATCTAGCTCAATATACATGGAAACATTTACAATGATTTTGTCACATTGTTGTGTATCTAGCTCAATATACATGGTGACATTTAACAATGATTTTATCACATTTTTGTGTATCCAACTCAGTATACATGGCGACATTTGCAATGATTTTGTCACATTCTTGTGTATCCAACTCAGTATACATGGTGACATTTATGATGATTTTGTCACATTGTTGTGTATCCAACTCAGTATACATGGTGACATTATTGATTTTGTCACATTGTTGTGTATCCAGCTCAGTATACATGGTGACATTTATGATGATTTTGTCACATTGTTGAGTATCTAGCTCAGTATACACAGCTACATGTACATTGATTTTGTCACATTGTTGTGTATCTAGCTCAGTATATATGGTGACATTAACAGTGATTTTGTCACATTGTTGTATATCTAGCTCAGTATACACAGCTACATGTACAGTGATTCTGTCACATTGTTGTATATCAAGCTCAGTATACATGGTGACATTTATGATGATTTTGTCACATTGTTGTGTATCCAGGTCAGTATACATGGCAACATTTACAATGATTTTGTCCTATTGTTGTGTATTTCATTTAAGGCTTTGAGCATAGATGAAGAATACTTTATGATTGTCCTTAGCCTGGGAGGGTACTTTTATCTCAATTGTTTCTTCGGAATACTTAATTAGTCTCCTGAGTCATTCAGTGAGCTTGATGAGGAAGTTCTCATCTTGCTGGGTATTGCACTTTCTATTTTTGGACAAGACTTTCTTCCTTTTGTGATGCATTGTTTTCTTGAACTTTCCTGTGCTTATTTCAGGTAGATACTGCTGCCTCTATTCACACACACACACACATATATATATATATATATATATATATATATATATATATATATATATATATACATATAGTTGTACAGGGACTTTGTGAATGACTCCACAAAGCCAGCAGTGTTCCATAGGTTTGGGGGAGGCTTGAAATTGTGCCAGGGTGTCTTTAAAAGCAGGAAGTTTGCCTTGAAATAATTTCTAAAAGTTTCAGGGTTCGGTGGTGTCACAAACATTTTTTTTTATGTTTATTTTTGATCTGACCAGTGAGGACACCACACTGTCTGGGTGAACAAGGTTTCTACATGTTGTGAAAACTACATCAAGGATGTTTCTGTCCCTAGTGGGCATACAGAATAGCTGTACTCCTGTGGTCATGATAATTTATAGAAGGGTAGTTGAAGTCACTCATAAATATGGTAGTGGGTAGAATGGATAGTGAATATAGATCATTTAAGTAAATCTGAGGGTTCCTTGAGACATAGTGGGGGTCATGTAGCTTGCAAAGGTATGATAAATGTTTTGCTTATGGTGATTTGTATGTAGAGAAGCTTAAAGGAGTTATACTGCGTGACCAACTCCGTGGTGTGATTTTTGGAATACCTCCACATATTGGTCGTTTTTGTTCAGTAACAGGTCTAAGTTTGTGGAGAAAATTATAGCTCTCACTGGCAGGGTACTCTTCACTGCTTTAAACCATGTCTCAGTAAGCACACATTCTCTGGGGTAAGGAGAGTTTGCAGGGAGTGACGTTTTTTGTTTAGACTCCTAGCATTGGACAGTATCACCTTTAGATTATTAGGCATTGGTTTAGACACATCAAGTTGTTTATCAGGTTATCAGGTTTTTAATACCTAGAAAAGGCATTAATGGGTGGGTGAAGTATTAGCCAAAATTCAGAAGCCTAGATGGAACAGGTACAGATCATAACTGGCAAAGCAGAGTGGTCTATCTACCATATCATAGCAGACTGCCCATTATTGTACTTACTCTGAAGGACACCATAAACTAAGCCAGTTATTAAAGTCAGTCATCTTCTGCTCATAATGTGGCATCCTCCTTGGAGAAGGTAGAATGCTGCTCAGTGCTAGGTTTATACTGGCCAGGGACATGTAGTCCAAGAGCTCAATCACATCTTTCTTCTCATAGTCCAGGGAAGTATAGACAAGTCATTTATGCCTACATGGACTATGAGTGAGTCATGCTGGTACTTGTGATTGAATACAATGGACTGTTATCCTCTCTTTGCTCAGCCTGGTGAGAAGGACATCTGTATGTTTCACAATGGAGTCTCTTTTGACCAAGACATTGGATTGTACAGTTGTCTGCCTTTTGGGCTTAGATCTCAAAACACTGTGAGTTAAGGCTGAATATGTTTTGGTGGGTATTGCTTTGGTAGTGTGTTTTTGAGCTTGTTAAGGATAGTTACCATAACTTCTGCATTTTGGAGGCCTTTGAGGTTTGGGAAACTTACTTTTAAGGGATTCAGCATATGTTGGCATATCTGTTTGCCTTTTGGTGTGACTAGCAGGTGGTGTGGTGTTCTGTGTTTCTGATAACATGTTTGGTAGCTGGAGTGGTTTTATGTGACAGCATTGCCTGCAGACACAGTGTATACTTCAATCTCTCACATATTATATGAGATTTTTAGAGACTTAAGTGGCTGTCAGAGAACATGAAACAATTTCGACATTGTCTCAGGATGCCCAAGTCTACAAAGAAAGCTGGCTGGAGAGACAGGACAAAAGACAAGCATGGTTCTGGGTATTTATATAGTGGGCTTCAGTGGATGTGGTAGCAAGATTCTATTTAAGTAAGGCTGCAATTAGTGGTAAATTTGTTTTTGTGCTCCTTTTGTGTATAACCAATGTATAGAAAAATTAAATGGGGATATAATAGATTTGATTGGATGTTAGTTGGGTAAGAGTTGCGATCTTAGTCTGTTCTTGCAGAGCACTGTGATCCCCCAAAGATCTCTGTGACTGATTCCCCATGTTCCCCCTATTTTCCTGTTCTTACCTCCTGCTCTCCATTTCCACCTCTTTTTGTTGATTCCACCTGTTCCCTGTCCACATAGTTGGCACCACACAGATGCATTTCTCTGTCCCAGTGCCTGCCTGTGATTATTTACCTGTCCCCTACCTGCCTCTCCTTGCACGGGTCTTGATTGCCCTTCTTTACCAGCATCCTTAATAACCCTTCCACCACACTGCCCTTCTCTTCAACTCTACCTCACTCCCCCACAAATTGCCTCAATGGAGCTCCCTCCTTCTAACTTCTCACAAACTGGTATTTCTGCAGAATTCCCCCATATCACTTCTAGTCCCATGCAATCATGCTAAGTTTTCCCACCTCCCACATCATTCTCCCCCTCATACTCTGTGCCTCACATCCAGATAACCCCAAAAGGTCTCTGAACCACACTGTTAGCCTACATCAAGCAGATCACACTTAACTCTCGTCTACTCCTCCAAAGTTTCACTCTCACAGTTTGATCTACAGATCCTTTTTTATCTTGCTGGCATAATGCAGTTGTAGAAGGGCCTTTAACATTACAGTATGCTTATTTTAATTTGCTTTTAATGACAGCAGATAATTGGACGTAACCTCTACCTGACAGACATTTATAAGGCGTTCTTCATAGTGAAATGTTTCACAAAGTAAATGTTACTGATATGTATGATAAATATTGTAAAATAAATGTAAAAAGAAACTACATGCTACTCTAGTTCCTGAAATAAGAAATACTTTAATATGAAGTAAACACTTTCATTCTACATCCATAAAACTTCAGATAATACACACACGGATGTACAATGAAACCGCTTATCTCATATTAAAGTATTTGTTACTTTTGGAGCCGGAGCCATTATCTGATGAAGTTTTATGGATGTAGAACGAAAGAGTTTATCTCATATTAAAGTATTTGCATTTTCTTTTTTTGGAGCTGGAGCAGTGTGTGGTTTCTTTTTATGTTTATTTTATAGTTTGCTCATTGTTGCATTTTTTATGATAAATATTGTCAATAATGGGTTTTGGAGTGGGGAGCCAGAAGACATGACAAAGTGGAGGCATGGAAGGGTGGTGGGTGAAACTCAATTACCATAAATAAGGTCAAACCAAGGGCCAATAATAAGCATGTCATTAAGTCAGTGTGAAAGTGAGATTAAGAGAAAAATAGCTAAAGTGCTGCCATTGGAATGAATATGTTCTTTTAAGATGTTGAGTGTCTATACTCCTTAATTACAAGTACAAATCACACTTCTCACCTCTGTGGATTCATGGGTCATTGAGTAACTTGGTATTAATGTGCACACAAACAGGTCTCAAAAATTTGCACAAGAAAATAAATGCTTGCTTTTCTTTTTAAGATATCTATTTAAATGAATTTGGCTGCAGAAACAATACGAAACTAGAATGTCCTGTCAGTCACTATACTCTCCAAATGCGAGGGACTGTATTGTGCGACTATTGCTCATTCAGGCTACCATTACAGGCATACAGCACTGAAATATCCAGTGTCTGCCTAGATAAAGTATTCCTGCAACAAATTCCAGCCTGTGAAAAATGCATGGACCAGTCAGACTACAGGAAAGCTGGAGGTTGGATAATTTGCAAAAAAAAAGAAAAATCTTAAAAATTGCCACTCAATGTCTTCCTCCTCTGACTTTCAGATGAACTCTGTATTGACTGACCTTTGAATTTCAGGCAAGTATTACTATCTTGCAGCCAAAAACATACTACCTTTTTACTTCTTCTGGATCTTCACTTAAGTTGCTCCTCTCCCTCTTCCATGCATCCCACAGAAGTGGCTACCATTGGCTAGTTCGGAGGGACCATTAATTCAACACTTAGAAATGGTATTACCCACCTTGTCACAGATGGGATCTTGGTCCATTGTTGGTGGATAGTGGGGTTTGCACACATGGACACACACACACACACACACACACACACACACACACACACACACACACACGCACGCACATTTACAAATTTGTAAAGGATGTAGGTATTGAAATACATGTATGCATATATGCATGCATATGCTCATACACACACACACACACACACACACACACACACACACACACACACACACACACACACACATATCACGCACACAAACATACACTCATACAAACAGAAATACATACGTTTTGAGAACAAATAAAAAAACATGATATGCCCTCTAATATAGACAGAGCCAATGGCAGGCACATTTGTTTTGATCTTTTAATGCACTTGTTCACTGCAGTAGAAGTATCACATTTAACACAGTTTATGTCAGAGAAGTTAATGCTACGAGCTGGCAATAACCGTCAGCCTGTCTTTAGACTAAGTTTGAGTGTGCCAGTCTTCTGTTCATAGATTGTGTGACTCTGAACTGGTCAGTTTAATAAGAAAGTGCTCTCATCTCACCCCTGGAACCAGGTCATTGTGCCTACTGGCCTCTCTTGGTCAATAAATTAACAAAACTAACCAGACAGTACAACTTGGAGATGGAGACATTTTGGGGAAATAAAAGTACTCACAACTGGAAATTTCTCATACATTCACATAATCAGTGCATGTTCTCTGAACATTATCAGGGTGTTTAACTCCACAGTTTTGCATTGTGGTTGTACTTTTTTAATTTGACATGTAAGAGAACAAAACACCACTAGATGACAGTACACAAGCAGATATTAGCCTGCAGGTATAAACAGTTTTCCATCCTGTTCTTGCTTACATTGATCCAATTGGTAATTGCAAACCTCCCAACCATTTAGCACAAGAAATCTGTACAAAATCTTAAATAACAGGGGAACAAAGGTTCGGTTTAAGGGCATTTTTTAAATATTGCACTTGTAAACTCAGTAAGTTGCTTGAATAAAGGGTTTTGTGTTACCGTTCATTTTCTGAAGGAAATAAAGTCTGAAACTCAAACATATGTCATTATTTAGTGACTTCAATCCACAACGATTTGCCAGAAAACCACACTTTTACCAGGCACTGACCAAAAATGTGAGGGAAAAATCTGGAAATTTTGCAAATATCTGTAGAGTTCAGAGATATGAGTAATCAAGCCCATTTTATTGTATTGTGTGTGTCAGACTGTCGATAGATAAAAGTATGTAAAGAAAATGTGCTGTTTTCATATGTTGCTTTTATTTTGTAAGAAAAATGGCATAAATTGTGATGCAGATTCACAACTCTGTGTGTGTGTGTGTGTGTGTGTGTGTGTGTGTGTGTGTGTGTGTGTGTGTGTGTGTGTGTGTGTGTGTGCACACTTGCATGAATAACACCTGCAGAGTGCATTTACATACCTTCAGTGATTGCATGAAAATTTAGTGCATAAATTCCAAAAATAGTATATTTTCTGTAGACTTATTAATTCAGTATTAAGGAATACAAATTTCATATTTGTAACCTATGTGCATAAACTTTGCTTCCTGTGTCACATCCATTCTCCAGTCATGTGTTACTGTCATGAAAGAGATTTTATAAACCAGTATTATATGTCATTGTGCATAGCACAAATTAAAAGCACCAGTAAAAAACAAGTAGCTGTTTACAATTTAATGTCTAGCTGTATTGTATATTTTGGTTGTAAGTACCAAGTACTTAAAATAATATATCAAATTGTTTTTGGTATGCATGCATATGGATTTTGCTCACTGCAGAGTCTATATTTCTTTCTTGATGTGTACACTGTGCATGCATTGCATGTGATGAGCAGTATACCAAATAACTCCATGGCACACAATACTGACATATAGTGCACCAGGCCAGTTTACATAATTTAGGCAGTGTTCAGCATACTGTGTTAGTCAGTGATGCATAGTGCCAATGTAGAGTGTGCCCTGCTTTTTTATATCAATTGACGGATTACATTCATTTGCTTGAATTACCAGAAGATCGACAGTCATATTATCAAGATGAAAACATCGCAATGCTACATAAATGAAACTTCATATCACCAAAACTTCTAATGTCGAACTAGCTATTCCGCATGTCATGTCACACTTATGATTGCAGATCGCGCTGCAGTCATAAGAACAGATTCTATATTTAAACCGAGCATGGAAAACAAATAGAATGGATTTCGTAGTCTAGTGAGGATTGGGAAATTTACCATTTTTCCCTACTGTAATGCGATCCTGGAGTTGGTATATTTAATAAGCAAGGGGTGTGGGGGGTGCAGGGGTGTTTGCCACCCCCCCTGCAAAACCACTGATGAAGCTAAATTTTTGTTTTTATTGCTAGGTTTAAATGTAGAATCTGTTTTTATGACTGCAGCATGATTTGCAGTCATAAGAGTGCTTTATCACATGCAAAATAGGTAGTTTGACATTACAAGTTTCAGAGCTACAACGTTTCGTTTATGTAGCATTGAGATGATTTTGTTTCGATAATATGACTGTCGACAATCCGCGGTGGTGCAGCAGTAGCGTTGTTGCCTCACAGCAAAAGGTTCTCCCGTTCCATTCTCAGCTAGAATGCTGGGAGTGCCTTCTGTGTGGAGTCTGCATGTCCTCCCCGTGGTTGGATGGGCGTTCGAAAGACATGCATAAATTGGCGTGCCTTCGTTAAAGTTTGAACGTCGAGCTGGCACCTCGGTGTTCGTAAAAATCTACTGCCAAGCATTAGCAGACTGGAATTCCACTGTGGCGACCCCTAACTGGGAAAAAGCCGAAAGACAAACAACAACAACAATATGATTGTCGACCTCCTGGTAATTCGAACAACTGAAGGTAATCCCAACTGACACTGCATTCAGAATACCATACAAGTTAATGGTACATGATTCTGAGATAGAGTATAGTGTGCCAGGCCTATTTATTTCATTTGGGAAAGTGGTTAATATATATATATATATATATATATATATATATATATATATATATATATATATATATATATATATATATATATATATATATATATATATATATATATATATATATACGCTGTCCAGTTTGATTCTCAGATAGAGCATCTTCTGCGTGGAGACATGCGTGAATGGGTGTACCTTCGTTGAAGGTTGTGTGTCATGGCTGGTAACTCGGCATGTAAAAATCAACTACCAATTATTAGCGGACCGGAGTTCCACTGTGGCGACCCCTAACCGGGAAAAGCCGAAAGACACAACAACAACAACACATACATATATAAGTGCCCTATTTCTGTGGTGTTCAGTGCTGTGCAATGTAACATTTAAGGTTGTGGTACACAATGCTGATGTAAAGAGTACCACACCTACTTAGATAACTTAGTATTTTGTTTGTTGTACCAAATACGTTAATTATGCATAATGTTTTTTACAGTGCACTAAGCCTGTTTTTATCACTTGGATCTATGTTTTGTCTAACATATTAAAATGTGGTACACAATGGCAGCTGGTGACACCAAAGCAAGAGTGGGGGAGGGGTGCTGAAAGCATCTGAACATCTGGACTAAATGTAATGTGGCAGGGCTATAATACGGCTGTTCAACCGCAGTTTACTTGTGATGAAACAACAGCTGATTTAGTTACTTTCATCCACAGTCCACTTCAGTACCCACTCATTCTAGCAGTTTTTAGTGGCTAATGCACATCATGTGTTATTGCAATGAACAGGGTTGCTAGTATGTAAAATGGAGTGCTGGAAAAAGAACTCCACAACACCATCCCACCATACACTGGTTCCCCCACTACACTCACAGTGCTCCTGGTTACTCCTACTATGGCCTCCTAACACCATCCAGACAGAGTACCTATTTCTTGCTTTATACTTTGTCTAGCTATAGCTTTTTCCTTTGCACTTTTAATGCAGCCTAACTGACCAAGACTGCATTGAAATGACTGCCCAGGGAGTACCTCAGTTAAGCCAAACTAATAGGATCCACCAGAGCCCCAGAAATTGTGGGGTTCTAGATACTTTCCAGGTCATTTTAATTTTTTCTGTCATTTTGTTTCAATGGTCGCCTGAAAAAAATCCTTACAAAGGAAAAAAATTGTCTTACTTTTTTGGAAGAAATAAGTTGTTTCTAAAGTATATTGTTAAACGATAACTAAATAATTGTTCCCAGTAAATTGAGAAGACAAATATTTGTGAGGATATATAGATCATATGTGGAAATAATGCCTGCCTCCCTACTTCTAAAAGGTATTGACCTTCTTTGGATACCTTTGGTATTAGATTGGGATGAAAATAAAATAACACATGACCATAGGCATATAGTTGAAATTGTCACTGTCATGCATATACACAGAATGTTTCCTTGTCTCTCATTTCAGAAGGTAGCCACCTTCCATGACAATGAAATAAACGGCAGTAGTAATATATTTCATCTTGTTTGCAGACAAATGGCAGCAGTAATATATTTCATCTTGTTTGCAGACAAATGTACATACACAGCCTATATCCTTACATTTATCCACAAAACGTATTTACCTCTATACACAACTGATAATTGATTATGAAGAAAGCAAGAAATAATTTGTACAATAGTGTATTATAACTTGTTGCTTCTAGACAGTACATTGCTCACTGACAAACTGTAATGGCTTTCTGTACACAACCCTGAGTAGGGCTGATTTCAGACTAGTTGAGACCCAGAGAACATGTTGATGTTGGTGCCTTCCTATTAAGCCTGTCAAACTCTCCTTATACAGCTCTAAGTTTCTGGGGTTCTGCAGAGGCTCTGAGAGTGTAGATGTTCTGTGATGCATATTATGACTTATTTTTGAGAGATAACTACTTGTTATCTTTATTTTCTGTTAACAGAAGTATTATGCATGGTCCACCAGTATGGTGTGTGTTTCCACAGGCAAAATTGATGACTTTTTTTCCACTGGCATACACACACACACACACACACACACACACACACACACACACACTGACATTGCCTGTGACAAGGGAGGTCTATCACAAGATGTACAAACATACAAATAAATCAATGCATGTACATATATCCTATTATACTGCATGATAACCTACAGGGAAATTAGAGGAATACTAATCCACCTACTGCATATTTTTTGAGTGTTGGGGAAATCAAATAATCTGCATAAACACACATAGAGACTGGGAGGACATGATGACATCACAAAGAAAGACTTTCAGGCAAGAACTCAGCCAGAACACCAAGCACATTTAAATGACAGTTCTGCTCACTGTGCCATGACCTTTCATCACACATATCCTGACCACAAAGGATAGCTTTGTGTACCTTGCTGATGTCTGACCATGATGGAAACTGAAATAAATTAAGTCCAGTTTGTTACTTATAGATACACATCAACACCCCCCACACCCACATACATGGTCATTTTCACCCACAGAGTGGCCATTGTTTCCATAAATTACAGCCACTTGATTGCATCTGCACACCACAAGTGTGTGATTGTGTTTAAAGACATCCCTAATAAAGTATTCTAGTTTGCTTAACACAAATCCACACTAGTTCTGCAAAGTCATATTAATGACTGTTTCACTTGATCACAACAGTATGGTAAGTAATTTTTGTCCACAAGCAGCCCTACATACCCCAAAATTATGGCCACTTTGCTGACTACATCCACCTCAGGTGTCTGATTGTAATGAAAATAATGGTTATAGTAATGTATTTCAGCTTAAACAGTATCCACAGTAAAGTTTTCCATTTTGCTTCTCATAAATGACACATGTGCTACAAAGTCAGAATTAATAACTATTTCACTGAAATAGCAGCATCAGCCACTTTAATCCACAGATATTCCCCATATCCAACAATTATGGCCATTTTATTGACTGTGTACATCTCATATGGCAGACTGTAATAAAAAGAATGACAACAGTAGCATCCTTCAAAGTAGATTCAGCAAACAAGAGTGACAGTAAAGCATCCCAACTTACTTCATGCAAATACACATTACTCAGGCAAAGCAGAATGATGGCTGTTTAAGTTTAGTCAATGACAGCAGTATCAGTCATTAATATTCACTCTGCTGTATGTGTACACCTCAGTTGCCTCACTATGATAAAATGGTCACAATGATGCATTTCAGCTTTGTTTCACATAAACAGTAGCCACAGTAAAGAATTCAATCTTGCTTCCCACAAGTAAACATCAGTCCTAAAAACCTAAAATAATGACTGACCAATCTGACCAAATGAAAGCAGGGTCAGTCAAGTTCATTTTCTTCTACAAATGTCCCATATAACCAGCAATTACAGCCGATGTGTTGACTATGTACACATCAAATTTTGGGTTGTAATAAAATAAAAATTATAACTGAGTACAGTTGTTTATTTCAACCCTTCAAACACACATGACAAGTATGCATAAATACACACACATACACACACACACACACACACACACACACACACACACACACACACACACACACACACACACACACACACACACACACACACACACACACACACACACACACACACACACACACACACTTTACATTTCATTCCCATTTGTCACAGTTTCTATGAGTTATTCTCTTGCTCAAAACTCTCTTATAAATTCTTTACATTAGAGACTTCTATGAAGAAATGTTGCTTTAATTGCTGCCAGTTAAATATGTATTTGAATAGTAACCTTATCACTAATACATGTAAGTTTTGTCTAAGGAAAAAAAAGATGGAGAATATGTTTTTTCTTATCCAAAGCTCACTGATGGCAGAAACCTTATGTTTGCACAGAAAATGCAGTTAGACCTCACATGCAAACTATTCAACCTTCAGCAAGTTATACACTATTTTCTTTTTGTAGGCCATTAGTGTTTTCTTTTTAAATACCTGCATACATAGAAGCTAGACAATAATTCAGGATCAAGGATAAGTAGATGAATAGAAATGTCATTGAATTTTTATTATCACTTTGCAGAGTATGACAGTTTTATGTAAATCTTTACCTGGAGAAAATCTGATTTTATTTTCACACCTCAGCAGTGTAAAGTTATGCCCCTTGGCCAAGCATATCTTACAAGTTGAGTCACATAATTATAGAATTGAAGTGAACAAATGTAGAATATAGTTATCAAGGTTATTCATTCCACCATTATGCCAAATCAATGAACATGTGTAGAACGTAGTGCAAATGGAGACTCATTTCAATGCATCATGACCTCTTTGAGAAAGCAAGAGAAGATGAAATGCCAAATAATAGGTTATGAACTAGGATCTGAGGAAACATGCCAGCTCAAGTTGTGCAAGGATTAAGACCTGTGATGTCACCACTCAGGAGCGGCCTTAGGTCAACTGGTGCCCTAGGCAAAAGGGCTCCACGGCACCCCCTACCTTATCATCTGTTGCCCCCATCCTGGTCTACCTACACCAAATAAATACTGGAAAAGTGCCCCAGCTACAGAGGTGCCCTAGGCGGCCACCTAGTTGGTCTATGCCTAAGGCCGGCTATGTCACCACAATACTGTGAGGTAAAATTAAAGCAAGGATGGTGTACAGTAGTGCAGCAGTTAGCATTGTTGTTTCACAGCAAGAGGTTCTCCAGTTTGATTCTCAGCTAGGTGCCTTCTGTGTGGAGTCTGCATGTCTTCCCTGCATTCGCATGGGTTTCCTTTGGGTGCTCTGGTTTCCTCCCACTTTCTAAAGACATGCGTCTGGAGCATTTCTCCCCAGGCCTCTGCTGAAAATGGGTTCTGTCCCAGTCAGACTTTCTTGGAAAACAAATGTTAAATAAAATAAATATGCCAGGTTTAGATCACAAGGGAACATCTGTAAAAGTAAAACAGGGCACTAGTGCAGATTGTGGGGCGCAGTCAAAAGTCTTGGTTTATTTAATGGCTGTGTAGGCTCTGATACAGTTTGCTACGCTGGTATTCTGTTTGATGCCTGTATTCCATGAATCTATCATTAAATATTTCCTCTTATTTTTATAAATGATTTACAATACTGGTTTAGTGGCATGGAAGATAGGAGTAGGCAACAGACTAGAACAGATTAAGGAATGCCTATAAAACAGTCTATGTATTCTTGATTATAAACATACATCTGAAAAAGCAAAGCAAGTATGTCAAGAGTAGCATTTCAGTGGTCCTTCAAGATAACATGATTGATACAGTTAATCCTTTCATAGCTGTCTTTAACTTTATATTTATCTTCTGTTCCTTTGTCCTTTTTATCTCCTTCTGTGACTCTGTAGTGTACCATCCTAACAACTCTCACTTCCAGTTTGATAAAATAATATTTATTCATGTCTTTCTTGAATTTGCCACTTTATATTTGTCATTTCTGATGTCTGATGTCTCTGGATCCATTAGTTGTATTTCTGTCGCTCCTACCCATCCCCTAAGGGTTTGATGATTTCATATTGCACTGCATTTGATCCCTCATACACATACCTTTAGGACGTATAAATACAGAGTGGTGGTACATGGGCATGCCGTCAATGTCCAGTTTCTCCAAAAATCAGTGTGACTTTTCTTTGCAAGAACACCGAACACCATATTGACTTAAAGAAGCATTACAAAACTGGCCTGAGAGCCTCAGGTATGACTTCACAAGTGCTTTCTGCACCATTAACATAACTGAATTCCCTGGGTCCACCCCTCTAAGAATACACTCCAACATTCTATTGGCTTTTGATCACTTTAATTCACATTCTGATGAGTGCTTGTCCCACAGTGTCATACTTGCTGTATTGGTCTTCCTTTCCTTAATCTTTATTTGCATTAACTCTCTTAATTTAACTTGTTATTTGGATTTTCTTCACAGAAAAACATTACACTCTTTTCCATGAGTCATGGTCTGTTGTCTGCATGCAATGGGCTGCAACATAAGAATGTTCTCCTGGAAATAGGTGCCCTTTGTCAGTTATTACTACCTCAATCCTGGCATCACCTGTGGACCAGATAATCTTGATCTTCAGATCCAGAATGATGTCTTGCAATAAAATACTTCCCTGTGCTGAGTTAGTACTCCTTTCTGCGGTATCCTTTTGCCACCAAACATTTTTAACATAACACCCTTTAACACTACTAAGTATTCACAATGCTAAGTTAATTCTCCACTTATTTTAATAGTCTTGAACCTTTCTTATCCTTTTAGGTGTGCAATTAATTTACTGAATGGTGAAACAGCTTGCTAAATGCTACAATATCTGGGTCACTCCATATGACTTTGGTCATAATGTTGCAACATATCTACATTAAGATGGGCTGACATCATTTCATGATATTAGGTCATGATAACAGTCATCTTCATCTTTCATATTGACGAACTCAACTTATCACCTTCAGAGTATCTTCCATCTCTCCATCCCAAGAACTTACACTAACAATATTGTATTGTAGTTTCTTGAATCTCATGTATCTCCTAGAGTTGGTTATAATTGTTGAACATCACTGCTCTGGTACTACTCCATTCCACAGAGATAAACTCACAGCATCACTAGTGAGTCCAACATTACCCCACCATATGAAAAAATAATAAAAGAAAGTAAGTAAGACAGAAAGGCAGTATACACTAAGAACTAAACAAAAAACTTTATTGCAAGCGCTTTCAGCTGATAATACCAGCCTTCTTCAGACAATCAAATGCAGTCATATGACCCCATTTAAATACCCCATAGTGACGTAAACACTTAAAACACTATAATCAAATTAAATAAATAAATAAATGTATTAACTACCAAACATAATTAATATATTATTCATTTTAAAATCATTAGGTAAATATGTACATATAAAACATATATACATACATTCGCCTATCATACACTTTTAACTTTAACATGCTTGAAATAGATACAACATCATTAAGTCCGGGAAAAATTGATGCATTACAAAACAATATCAACCACAACTCACATTGCTCTAAACTGATATTCTAAGGTCCCCCCTAGGATTTACTGGCACCTGTTACAAAACAACAAATTTAAAAACACGATTGTGAAAATCTTTTATATGTTTAACTAACACACTCATTTCCTTTAATGTTTGGATGTCATGATTATGTTCATAAACTCGGTGTTTCAATCTTTGCTCAGTTTTACCTACATAATACACTGCACAAAAACAAAACTTGGCAGCATAAACCACCCCTTTTGACTGGCAGGAAAAATGGCTGGAAACATAAGTACACTTTGTACCCAAATTTATGTGATCACATTCCAAAACAGAGCTGTACTGACAACACATGCCACACTTCCTCATCTTCCTTACAGGTTGTAATTTTGATAAAGACAAACTATCACACCAATCCTTAAAATTATTATCATGTCTAAATGTAAACTTAGGAGAATCACCCAACTTTTCCAACAATGCTCTATCAGACCTTATAAATCCCCAATTTTTATGGATAATATCCAAAACATGTTTGCTGTCCACATTAAATGTAGTGATAAATGCATTATCTACCTTATGTGGTCCATCAATGGCATTGGGCTGTAATACCATCCTATCTTCTGAACATCCTGTGCCCATTACACCATCATTTGCCATATATGAATCCATTAAAGGGTAAATATCTCTACCATTATTTTCCAAAATATGTGTAAAATCAACTTTTTGTGACAATATCAGTGAATACTGCCCAGATAATCTCTTCTTAATGACTTCAAATTTTACATCAGGTTGGTGTTATTAGCCGAAAGCACTTGCAATAAAGTTTTACATAAAAGTGCCAACATGTTAAGTGTAGAAAGTTCTTTTCTGGAATTCAGAACTTGTGCCTAACATGGAAAGATACAAACAAAGAGTCTGGAGATCATAGTTACCAAATTTAATGCTGTAGTGTTTATTTTTAATTGGTCAGTGTCTATATTTTAGTTGTTCAAATCATGGTGCATTTGATCAAAAATTATATAAATGATTCAAGCTTTTTATGGTTCAGGGAGATTGGACCTCAGTTTCCTAGTCTCCCACATATGTGTGTGTTCTTTGCAATAAATACAAAGACATGCATCTGGAGCGCTTCTCCCAGGGCCTCCGCTGAAAATTGTTTCGTTCCAAGTCGGACTTTCCCGGTTAACAAAATGCTAAAAAAAAAAAAAAAAAAAAAAAAAAAAAAAATGAGGCTATTATTCTCTGCTGGACTGTATTGTGTGAAGTTTTTTTTTTTGCATCATAGCAATTTTGTGCTGTGAAGTCTCAGATTTTTGAACTTTTAAATGCTGCTCCACCAGAAAGTATCACTGGGCCCTTGTGACAGGTTTTCTGGTGGGCACGTTTCTGTTGTATTAGGACATAATTTTATTTCTCTCACCTTCAGCAGAGATTGTAGTCTCAACAGGTAAAGTTTACTAATAACCTCTATATTAGATACAATTGTATATGACCGGGCAAATTCTATGTGAGTGGGAAAATTGTATGTAAGAAATAACTAATCAGTTATACTAACAATGCAATTTCTTTAACTGTATGAATTTTGGTTTTAATTACAAAATAACAAGGACAGAGTATCCCTGTCAGAATGACAGAGTATCCTTCTTATCTATGAGAGCAGGTTTTAGTCAAAACAAAATGAGTGAAAGGTACAGCGAGGATTCTTTATGAGTATGAGAGTGGGTTTATAATCATAGTCACATATCTATCCCGGTTTACTATCACATACTCAAATCTACTCCATTCGAATGTTAAGATGTCCAAATCACATGTTCGAAAAACTCAACACTGAACACAAAAAATGTCGAAGGCAGCATTTTAGTAAAGTCACAATTTCGAAAATGTCAACTTTACTGCAATGTTGCACTTCCACTCAGCATTAACAAACATTTTTGCAGGGGAGCAAGCCCCCTGCACCCACCATGTTGGGGGCTGTGCCCCTCACACCCCCCTACTTATATATACAAACTCCAAGATCTCACTACAGTGATGGAAAGGGTACATTTCCCGATCCCCACTATAGTGCAATCTGCATCACAATGTTGAACCTTACAACAGCGAATGCTCACTATTGTAAGGTTCGATATTGTGGCATTCGTAATTTCAGTTCGGCCAAAGGCAGTTTTGCAGAAATATCATCAACAAAGTGATTGTAAGCCATCTATCCCTTTGGTACGAGAGTGTTTTTTTTTTTACCACTCTGTGCAGTGTGGTTTTTAGTTGGTAACCACTTTGTGCGGAGTGGTTTTTAATGTTTTTTTTTTTATCATGAGAAGCAGTGCATGTATTTTAAAAGAGCTGTAGTATGGGACTCCAGCCAGGCATTTTTTTTAATAAATATGGAAAAGACAGCTATAATTATTTGGTAAAATGATCTGAGTTCACTAAAAATGATAGGATGTTACAGTTTCTAGAAAAGTGGACATCTGATAAGAAAATTAAAAAAAAAAATTTAAATAAACTGAAACAGAAAGTTAATAAAGAACCAGCCTCTTGCTGGTCAGCTTTTAATGACTGGCAAGAAAAAGAGAAAAATAAGAAAAAGGAATCTGTCGTTAGAAGCTTAAAATACAATTCAGCTAGTTTAAAGTCACAGTTGTAGACAACTAGTAGAGCTATAAATTTCTTTACCTAATAACCCTTCTTTGCAGATTGCTCTTTATCCAACTATTAATCCTGCTTCTTTCATTCCCACAGCGGGCAAAGGAGAATCTTGTGATTGTGTTGCTAGAATTAAGTCTGTGTTTCCTGCTAGATCAGATTAAAAAAAAATCATTACCAAATCCTGAATTGCTTCTTTTTGTTGATGGCTCCTGTGTTCAAAGAGAAGATGAAACATTAGTAGCAGCCTATTTTCTTTGTACCCAGGACATTATTTTGTTAACCAGATAATTAAATGGAAGTGTGTCTACTCAAATAGCTGAACTCCTAGGTATTACTGAAGCTCGTAAATTAATAAAAGGCAAAACAGTTAAATTTTTCGCAGAATTACATTATGGGTATGGGGTAGTTCATGATTTTTGGATATTTTGGAGAGAAAGAATGTATTTGAGTTCAGCAGGAACAGTTTTTAGAAATGTTATTTTTGTTCATGCACTACTGAATGCATTATTATTACCAAGCGAACTCACTGTGGTGAAATGTGCCACACATAAAAATGATGATTCTTATATTTCCAAGGCAATAGCTTTGCAGATATGGTGGTAAGACAACTTGCACTATCTTATCCTGTTCTGGCTTTATTTTTGCCACAACTTTATAAAACTAAAACCTCTATTTCTTTACCAGAGTTCTTATTTTTCCAGGATCAAACTGAGGATTCTGAAAGGGTTAGGTGGATTTGTGATAGCTGCAGCCATTCTCTGGACCTTTTGTTATGCCTCCTGGATGGTCGGGTGGCAGCAGCATTTCTTAACTCATTTGTTTAAAGCTTAACACTTACCTTTTCATTTAGGTAAAAATGCCATAACAAAACAGATTTTAAATGATTGGTATGACCCTCACCTTTCAGAAGTCACTCGACATTTTGTAAACACTTGTGTAATATGTTTATAATACAATGTGTCGAAGACTGCAGCGGCACCTACACAAGCTTTGAAAAAGATGGGGTCATTCTGTGATGTTCATTGAACTGCCAGAAACATAAAGGTTCGAGCATGTGCTTGTCATTACTAATGATTTTTCTGGATTGGTAGACGCTTATCCTTGTGCAAAGAATGATGCAAACACTGTAGCTAAAAATGTTACTTCAGGAACTGATACAGAGATTTGATGTTCCTTGTTGTATCAGTCAGATCAGGGTACACATCAACAGATCATTAAAACATTACATATCAAAATGCAATACAATTGCCCATTCAAACCACAAGCTTCAGAAGCTGTGGAGAGGGCAAATCAGACTATAAAGATCCAGGCTGCTAAGTTGTGTGAGGTGACTGGTCTTTAATGGCCTGAAGCTTTACCCTTAGTTTTATTCACTATGGGAAGTGCAGTTAGTAATTCTAAAAAGTTATCTCCTCATGAAATTCTCATGGGCAGACCCATGAGAATGCCTGCTACACCTGTCCCTAAAAATTTTGGAGTTACAAAATGTGGATGAATGTGTTTTTTTTCTGCATTGCAAGTCTCTCTGTTCTGTTTTTAATTACTACTACAACACTGTTTCTGTAGCTGTAATATGGCCTACAGTGAATGATCACCATGACCTACAAGCAGGAGATTTTTTCCACATTAAATCCTTCTGTCTAAAACATTCTTTATGTCCCAGATGGAAAGGACCTTGCTTAGTGTTCCTTACAACTGCTACTGCCATTGGATGTGAAGGACTGCCCACATGAATCCATGTGATACATATCAAGAAGACCCAAGTTTAACTAAGATGCCAGTAATATCATCCCTCATGAAATAGCACGGCTAACTGCAAATCATACCAGATGAAGAAACAAGGGCACTGTTGTATTCAGCAAAGTAAATTGAATATATATTTTTTTTCATTTTGCCAATTCTGATCTAATCTGGATGTGAAAGTGAGTAATTTCCCTTTCAAGTCAAACCCAGAGGTAAAATTGAGTGACTCCATAACATCATCTTGGATGGACATAAGACTCAATGGCTCTTCTTCTTCAACACCAATGTTATTTTTTCTTGCTTCCAAAACAAACATCAAGGATTTATCATGTTTTTGGACAATGAACCAGTTACTTCCTCAAGTAACTAAAAATCATTTGTGGTATTGTACACAACCAACACTTCTGGTTAAAGTTTATTTAGAAATTAATTTTATATGAACAATTAACAAACAATCCAATATTAACTTTATATGAACAACTAACAAACAATCCAACATATATGTTTGCAGTTTCTTCAAATCCCTCTCCAGTCCTAACATGTTCAGTTTTCATATGGACCTATTATTGGAAAAGTTACTGTGATTTTTATCATCATTTTATTTTACCTACTTTTGTCATCTGGAACTATGAGTACATCATCATTTGCAACCATTGGAACAGCAAGTACTGAATCATTTCTTATTAAAGATAAGCGTATTACTAAACATAGGGATAGGTGTTTGGTCAGAATTGAATCAAGAACACCTGATTGGCATCCTAAATTCAGTACTTTTTCTGATGTCTTATACACGTATGCCAAGACTCTTAATGTTAGTGACTGTGGGGTTTGTGCACATATACTTACTGCATATGATGGGGGTTTCCATTCATTCCAATGCCAGTAACAGATACAGAACTCCAGTCAACATTTTGCATTATTTTTCTTACTAAAAAGCTAAACATCATTCTATCACCTGTTTAGTAGTACCATTTCTACTATCAATGACTTTTAAAGGACATATTTGATATCTTAAAAATGTTATAGTTTTTGTCAGAAACAACATTTGTAATTTCATTTGAAAAATTTATGACTGTCACCAAGGCACTGGGTGAGGGAAAGTCAGCACATACAGCTTGCCTTGACCTGGACAAAGTCTTTGACACAATCTCCTACTTGGGTATAATCAAAAAGCTAACATAATTTGATTTAAATCCCTATCTCATCAGGTGGGTGGCCAACTGGCTCACTGATAGGACCCACAAGGTCAAAATAGGTGCCATTACCTTCGATAGAAGACCTGTCACCAGTGGTGTCCCTGAGGGATCTGTCCTGGGGCCCCTATTGTTTGGCGTCTACTTCTCAGAAGTCCAGGCAAAGACAAAAGGCTTGTGGCTGATCAAGTTTGCAGATAACTGTAAGTCTGGTGCTGTCATTGACCCCCAAATTATGTTAACATAATTCAAGGGGGTCTCACAGCAACAAATAACTGGTGTCAACGTCATGGCCTTAAGTTAAATGCAAAAAAATGCATTATCATACTATTCAGCAAAAACAAGGCCCCTACTGATTACCACATTAGTGGCAACTCCCTAAGCACACAACCTGTGGTGAGAGACATGGGTACACAAGTTGACAACAATCTCACATTTGACCATCATGTAGCGGCAGTGGTCAGAAAAAACTTTTACTTGGTTCATCTCATAAGTAAAGGGATTGCATCCAGAAAAAAGGAGGTTATTACCTCTCAGGGTTCCTCCCTCTTTAGGCCAATAATTGAGTACAATGCCCCATTTGATATGTACCTCTCCAAACACCTGCACCAACTGGAAAGGCCACAGAAATAACTCACAAAGAAACTCCATGGCCTCCAACACCTGTCTGATGTGGACAGGCTCAAATCACTATCACTCTACTCTGTATCATACAGATTGCTCAGAGGTGACCTGCGTCTCACCTACAAGGCAATTTCAGACCCTGCTCTACTAGAGATGCTCCATATCCATAAGTCTAACTCCTCACATAGTACCTGATCAAAAGGCTTAAAATCTAATATGTGACATTAATAAAACCTGCTGCAGAGACAGGTTTGTCTCCCAGAGACTGCCCCGTCTCTGGAATAGACTCCCCATACACGTCAAGCAATGTACGTCACTGACCCTCTTCAAGCGCAGCCATGATGAGTGGATGGGCAACCACAAATTTGTCCCAGGGGTTCCACCTGTGTCCCTCACTGACAGGGTGAAAGGTGCTGACTGTGGTTTCCTTTCTGGTGATAAATTCTTGGCTAGTCTTGTAAGGGCCCCAGAGCCATTAACCTAGTAATCTCCTATCATCCTATGATCCTATGGAGTTGAAGGGTTGGATATGGCAGCATTACATGAATACCAATACATTTGTAGAGATCAAGCATATTCCTGGTTGCCAACAGACTGGTTGTGAAGTTGCTATATAGGCCATGTTATTCCAGCTATACAAGATACAGATACGTTACCTGATGGAAAAATTAGTAATGCTCATCACAGGAGAGATACAGAAGACATTCCAAATCCAGCTGGGAAAATAGCTGTTTCTTGGGTTTGCTATCATGCTGTTCAAAAGACAGCTTTTTAAGGGTTTGCAAACATGGATCTTGGTGATGGAGTTATTTCCAGAGCAGTAATTGTACCTGCTTATGGGGCAGTAAGGACTATTTGAGAGTAACACAAATTATCTAAGTTTTAAAAAATATTAAAAAATGCCAGTTTTGAATCAATAAATCTGATCACTCTTGAAATGAGTGTCACATGAAGTGTTGTGTTACAAAGCAGAATGGCACTTGATTTCACTCTTGCTTCTAATGGGGTGGGGGGTTTGTATGCACTCATTAAAATGGAGTACTGTTTGTTTATTCCTGATAACACTGATGCTAATTGCAGGCAGCTAGAAATTATCCAGAAAGTTACTGAACTGTATCATGCTAAAGAAGTTGAGAGTTCTCAGTGGGCATGGTTAGTCAACCTCTTTTCTGGTTGATTGTCATCATAATATAACTATCCGGTCCTATTTTATTTATGTGTAAATCTTTACTTAAACTCATGGAATCCAGGAAATCCATCACATTACAAAGCATGGAAATGAATAAAACTGAGTCATTGCCACTGACCACAACAGTTAGAAGGTATAGTGAGAAATATAATGAAAATGAAGTGTTACAAGATTTTAGTAAACTTTACAAAAATTTATTTGAGGGGGAATGTGTCACTGAAAATTAGGAAATTAATTAAATCTGTCTTTTTATTCCATCAAGACATAGACATGTTATTTATTGCCAATAAGAGTGACCCCCGGATTCTCAAAAGATTGCACGGAGTGCAAGATGAGTGCAAGAGCTCACGCAGGCAATATGTCTGCTATGCGATCCAGGAATAGCCGGCAGGGGCGTGCACGAGAGCTCCAGCACTAATCCTGCACAAACTAAGCCCTGGTATGCAAATCACCCCATTTGCAGGAGAAATCCAAATGAGGTGATTTTGCAATCCAGGAAGCTTGCAATAGTCCGTGCAAGACTAGTGCAATCTGCAGAAATGTACTCTGTTAGTAACCGAGTACATTTCTGCAAATTCTAAAATGGAGCTATGACAGCTCCAAATAAAGGCTGCATATCATTGAGGAAGCATGCCAATGGCCTTATATAAGGCCACTGGCATTGCAAACCATTTAAAAAATTAAAAAATCAACTTTTATTTTTTTTTTTGCTGATCTCGGCTGTTTAAGCTTAGGGCAGCGGGTGTGCAAATGGGATCGGGGTAAGAAAATAAACTTAAAATGAGCATTCTAACTAAAATCAGTATTCTGTCATGCAAGTCAATGGCAAGCAGAAGACAACCTGGCCAGTGAGTAGTGGTTGCTAAGGGGGAAGGCTTAGTGTGAGACATGTAACTATGCCTTAGCAGGCAATCCTATGCAAATGAGGGAAATGTTAGTGAATCCCAGTTATCACCAGGGTGTGAGGCAGGTCCCAAGAGTGTAAGAGTAGAAATAGCTGGGTGCACAACTAGGATATAGGTGACATCATGAGAGGGGTGTCAGGCATATTGTAAGTGGATTGGAGCCCTGTGGCTCGGGACTGCTCCTAGCTTGGCACAGCTAAGCTAGAGGTGTGTCCAAACTGCCTAGCACTCTTTACAAAGTGTAAGTGGGTGCGCGCGCTGTGCACCGGGGTCTTACAGGAAGAAAAAGGAAGTTAAACCAGGAAATATCAGCTCTGTGCACATTTCAGCACTCTGTTTGCGCAGAGCGCACACAGGCTTAAACAGAGTGACAATGGGAAGGGAAAACAGCAGTAGGAAGGTAATCAAGGAGAATTAGCTTAGCTGACAGGTGAAATGTATCAGAAACAGCCAATTACACAAGCAGTAGCCCAGCCCAGCACACCACTATAAACTATGCAAGCACCTTTCCCCCTTGTTTTTCCCAAAACCTCTGCACCACCGGTGTATACAGACGGGGACATTTTACAAAACGAAAGCAAGAAAAAAAATGTTAGGGGCTGCTTTTGCTTTCATAAACCAGCATGTGCAAGAGGCTGAGGGTGGTGAGGATGTAAATGCTGCTGAGCAACCCATAGTGAGGAGACGGAGAAGAGTGTACAGACCCTGGGTAACCTACCAAGGACTACATGAGCTGGAGATAGTGGAGCGCTATTGGGTGGACAGGGACCTCCTACAGCAGATAGATGAGCTGTGCCAGCAATGCCTCACACACAGAACTAACAGAGGGGAACCCATCCCAGTGGATACCAAGGTATGTGTAGGCATAAGAATACCAGCTACAGGTACATTCCAAGGGTCAACTGGGGATATGATGGGGATTTCACAGGCATCAGCATCCAGGGTACTCCACCAGTTCCTGGATGCCATGTCAGCACATGTCGGTGAGCACGTATATTTCCCCATCACCCGTGAGGTGTTGGCCAGCAATAGGCATCTCTTCCACCAAATAGCACAATACCCTGAGGTAGTGGGTGCAACAGACTGCACACACATATGCATTAAAGCACCACCAGGTGAGTGGGGTAGGGTCTACATCAACCGCAAGGGCTTCCCCTCCAACTGCCAGGCCGTGTACGATGCCCGGGGCATAATAATGAATGTGTATGCTGGCTGCCCTGGAAGCTACCATGATTCCCACATCTGGCATCTGACGCAGCTGTACCAGACATTTGCCAATGGGGTCATCCCACATGGTCACCTAGTGGGGGATGCTGGATACACACTGGAGCCATGGCTGATGACACCCATCAGAAATGCACACACACCCAAACAAGAACTCCATAATGAGGCACACGCACAAACACAAATCATAATAGAGCATGTGTTTGGGATGCTCAAGTCATGGTTCTGGTGCCTGGACACATCCAGTGGAGCCTTGCAGTACTCACCAACTACATGTACCCAAATTGTCCTTGTATGTGCCATGCTACACAATATGATCCTGTGGAAACAGCTGCAGCAGGAACAGTATGGGGCAGGGCCACACAGCCCCCCACCAGTGCCAAGGCCTGCACAGGCACAGAGTGACTCGGAGGAGGAACAACCTGAGCCTGCCCTAGTAGGCAGAAGGAGGTGTGCCCAGTTTGCCCTGGCCTTGGCAAAGAGGCAACACATAACACATACACTGACACAGTAGGATCCCAGGGAATGACACCTCTCTCTGACTCGCACATATAGTAAAAGGGATGCCAAACATGACACTACCTGTGCTCAACCATGTATAGGGAGTGTACTATGTGCAGCCAACATAGGCAGCCCTGCAGCACCACCCTCAATACTGGGACACCCACAAGGTAAGTGACTCACACATGCCAGTTGGGGGGGCACATACCCAACAACAGTCACAGCCAGAAGGATAGGTGTGGACAAACACAAACAAATGCTGTACTATGGCCTCTGAATGAGCCCTATGGGTAACCCCCTCCCCCAGACCTACACAGACAGACTACAGCAGGCCAGGTAGTTGGATGTAAGTTGTGAAGGCTAGGAAGTCAGAAACTAATATGTAGGTAGTTAAAGCTAAGATCTGTAGTACACTGGTATGTCTCTAGAAAGCACAATAGGTAAGTCCACAGACTGAAATGGCGTACCCGACATACCAGTACAGTCCTAGCAAATGAGTAAACATGTCAAGTGTGCTCCACCATCCTATTTACACTTATAGAAACAGTCAGGTGTGCCCCCCGTGTAGAAATGTAGAAACAGTCAGGTGCCCCCTCGCTATGCAGAAATGTAGCAACAGTCAATGCCAAATTACCACTGTATACCCTGCAGACACAGCATGCTACATGTTGGTGTACAACACAAAGGTCAGCACCACAGTACAAACTACCTGGACTTGATCAGCACACGCAATATAGATAGCCATACTGGGCATGCTCACACACACAGACGAATGAAGGCAATGTCAGCAAACAACATACTGAAAGGTCATATGCTCACACACTTAAACACATGAAGGCCATGTCTGAAAACACCAGTGGACCAGACGTATCTGGCAGTTGCAGTTCTTATTGCAGACACATGTCAGTATGCACCACTCCTGCCTTGCACACACAGTGGATGGGAATACAGACATATATGTAAGGACAACACACTATAATAAGCCAAAGGTAAATGGACATATATGTGTGTAAGAGGGTCACCATGACAAGGAGACATCTAGGCCTGTCCCACCCTGCACACAGCCAAAGGGCCCCAAAGACATGAGGTGCAGGTGTCACTCACTGCAGATACTAGCCACCAGTATCTGTCAGCATGACAGACTATATGGTGCACGTGCCAGCTGTGCAACATGACTGTACAAGGAAGTAGTCACCTAGTAGCTGTATACATGTACCTGTGGCATATGACCCCATGTGTGCCTGCATGTAGCATGACAACCCCTACATGAATGGGTTATGGCCCATGCACACACCACCCTCCCCATAGCAGTATCATGACAAGCCTGCTGAGGTCATCCAATGTGAAATATACCTTTAAGAGAGCTGCAGCTCAGTAATCCCCATGGTGCGTCCCATAACTGTGTACTGCTGTAGTGATAAACTAGTTAGGTAGTAGTTCTAAACCCAGACTTGGCAACTGTGTGAGTGTCTCTCTCTGACTGTGTAGAGAGAAATGCTTTTTAGGCTACTCACACTCCGTACAATCATATACTCACCTTTGGCAAGGCTGCCGATGTCATTCACCTAGCAATACACCTCTGGGAATATCATAGCCCAGTAATCTCCGCAGCGTGTCCTGTAACTGTGCACTGCTGTAGTGTGATAAAGTAGTTAGGGAGGTGTTCTAACCCCAGACCTAGCAACTGTCTGTGTGTGTGTGCTGGTGTGTGACTCTGTGCGTGTGTGTGTGTGTGTGTGTGTGTGTGTGTGTGTGTGTGTGTGTGTGTGTGTGTGTGTGTGTGTGTGTGTGTGTGTGTGTGTGTCTGACTGAATAGAGAGCAATGCTTTTTAGGCCACTCACACTCCGTACAATTCATATACACAACTTTGGCAAGGCTGCTGATGTCACTCACCTGGAAATACAACTCTGGGAAAGTAATAGCCTAGTAATCCCTGTAGAGCATCCTGTAACTGCATACTGCTGTCATGTGATAAAGTAGTTAGGTAGGTGTTCTAACCCTGGACTGTGTGTGTGTGTGTGTGTGTGTGTGTGTGTGTGTGTGTGTGTGTGTGTGTGTGTGTGTGTGTGTGTGTGTGTGTGTGTGTGTGTGTGTGTGTGTGTGTGTGTGTCTGACTGAGTAGAGAGAAATGCTTTTTAGGCCACTCACACTTTGTACAATTCATATATTCAACCTTTGCAAGGCTGCTGTTGTCACTCACCTGGAAATACAACTCTGGGAAAATAATAGCCTAGTAATCCCTGTAGCATGTCCTGTAACTGCGTACTGCTGTAGTGTGATCTAGAACTGTGGTAGGGTTCCATCTCCACCCATGGCAGTTCTGGATGTTTTGTGTGTCTTGCAATGTCTGTGTATGGAGCAACGCATCATAAGCGACTCACTCGCAGTACATTTCAAACGCCCTACTTTGCCAATCTTGCTGATGTCATTCATTGTGAAGTTCTTTAGTAATCCCTGTGGTGCGGCCTATAACTGCTTCATGCTGTAGTTTGATATAGACCTTCGTCAGGGCTTCTATACTCACACATGTCAGTTGTAGATGTTTTGAGTGTGTCTCACTGTCTGTGTAGGGAGCAATGCATTTTAGGCTAGTAATTTGCATTACAGTTGAAATGCCTTACTTTGGTAATCCTGCTGATGTCATTCACTGTGAAATACACCTTTAGGAAAAAAGTACTCCAGTAATGTCCATGGCGTGTACCATAACTGCGTAGTGTAATAAACTAGTTAGTTAGGGGTTCTACTCTCAGACATGACAGGTGTGTGTGTGTGTGTGTGTGTGTGTGTGTGTGTGTGTGTGTGTGTGTGTGTGTGTGTGTGTGTGTGTGTGTGTGTGTTTGTAACTCGTATCCTGTGTAGAAGTGAGTGTGTGACACCTGTGGGCAATGTGGAGGGGGTTTTGCTTATTTCTTTTATGGTGGCCCTACTATATATCACAATGTCAACCATACAGGAATAACAGATGTAAATTAGCTGGGAGGCTGGGGTGCAAAGCCAAACCCATACATCACAAAACAGAGAAAAAACAGTCCTGTTCAACTCAAATGACCAACACCGGACAATCACTTAGCACTTTCATTCACTTTTAATTTGGGAATTCTTTAGAAATGAATATACCCTACCCAAACTTCCTTTTATATCTAATTAACAATTAATTACAGGAAATGACATAACATAACATTCAAATACAAAACTTATATACATATTTACTAATATAGTTAAAATAAATGTTAACTAGAAAAACTAAATGTTGATATAAAATATACATTCATAAAATGTTTTTTTATCTAGTGTCTAACTATATTAATGTTTGTATTTTAAAAAACATTTCAAATTTATAGTCTCATTCAAACCAGGTGCACTATCTGCACTTAAGTATAGCTGCCAAAATATTTCTTTACACTCTAGTATATTATTAATGTATCCATTTAAAGGCACTTTTTCCAATTTTTCTAACAAAAAATTCAAACTTTTTGAAATCTGTACATGTTGTTGCATGTCTTGCTAAGGAATTTGTTTTATCTTTCTTTTTAATTGCTAAATTGTGCTCATAAATTCTACGTTTTAAATGTCTTATCATTTTTCCTATATAATAACTTTCACAGGACAAACATGTCGCTATATATACCACGTGTTCACTATTACAATTGTAATAGTCCTTTGCCCAAAAAGTGATATTAGAATAACTAAGAGTCACAAATGAAGAATTTGTTAGAAACCTACACTGTTTGCAATTGTGACATGCAAAAGTGCCCTTTTTATTACTTCTTAACATAACTGAATTAGTACTGATATTATTTCCTGATTCTAGCATTGATTTAATATTAACAATTTTCTTATATATAAATATTGGTGTTAATCCCAGTCTGGCCACTAATTCTTTGTTTCCTAAAATTACTTTCCAGTTGTTTTCAATAATACTTTTGATGTACCACATTTCATTTACTATCGGAAGTGGATACTAGAGTGTAAAGAAGTATTTTGGCAGCTATACATAGATGCAGATAGTGCACCTGGTTTGAATGAGACTATAAATTTGAAATGTTTTTTTAAAATACAAACATTAATATAGTTAGACACTAGATAAAAAAACATTTTATGAATGTATATTTTCTATCAACATTTAGTTTTTTTAGTTAGCATTTATTTTAACTATATTAGTAAATATGTATATAAGTTTTGTATCTGAATGTTATGTTATGTCATTTCCTGTAATTAATTGTTAATTAGATATAAAAGGAAGTTTGGGTAGGGTATATTCATTTCAGAAGAAGTTCACAAATTAAAAGTGAATGAAAGTGCTAAGTGATTGGCCGGTGGTGGTCATTTGAGTTGAACAGGACTGTTTTTTCTCTGTTTTGTGGTTCGTGGTAGAATTCAAGGTGTTATGGGTTATTTTTGCCATACCCATACATGTGACATCAAGGCCAGCCAATCCAAGTTAGCAACCCCACTATTATCCAAAACACACACTCAACCCATGTGTCATATGAACACACATGCCTAGGCAGCAGCCAATATGTGGGTAGTACACTGCATAAAGGCCACTAATAGTAGCTATGCAGTGATAGCAGTGGGCTACAGAGAGCATGTCACCCTGCCCATCTGTCCAATATGCACGTACATGCAGACAGTGCACCTCTACCATGTTCCCCAATGGACACCTGCACCACCTGTGGTGCCTTCACATGTGACTCACAACGGATATACCATGCCTGACAACATGCCCTGTATGGACAGATGACAGATGACACTGACATCAGGGAATGCTGTTGGCATGCCATCAATGTAGGTGAAGGGTAAACTGGCTGCCCATTACCAGTTCCTGCCACAGGTGGGCATGACTGGCACATCTGATGATAATCTGTGTTCATAACATGGGCCAGACACCCCAGGTACAGTTCCACATGTCGCTGTACATGCATGTGGAAGGTGTGCACATCCCAGACACCATCCATGTCATGGACTAAGGAACACATACATGGCATGTGGTGTACAGCATTGGCCACACACAATAGTCACCCAGGTGACTGGATGGGGGATGCAATACTTACCTGTGTGGGCAAATGCAGTAACTACAGGCCTGAGCTACAATGCAGACCATTGTCATGAGGCCTGAGGCCAAGGTATACCCATCGCCTACCCTTGTACAGTCTGCTGGCACAGCTGACCACCACACACCCGTGCAGACATGCACCCATGCATGTCAGAACTGGCACACTGTGAGTTTGTGTGTGTGTGTGTTGTATGGTGCATATGTCCACATCCACACTCACTACAACCCCCAGGGCATACTGAAGCATGCTGTCTGATGTCTGACATCTCCTCATACTCTTTGCCCATACGGCCTCCGTATGACCCTTGTGGTGGTGATACCTGCACATTGATGTGTTGTGGCAATCACACTAGTGATGAGTTGCACTCCTGGCCCTGCCAAGTATGTCAATGTGTGTGCACCCCTGTGTGAGTGTGCCTGTGTTGACACTGGCACCTCTTCATACAGACAGGCACGTGTACGACACCTACCCATATATCTACCATATCCCTGTTGCAGATGTCACTCACCCTCACATATATGTTCTGAGTGCTCCACATCAGGTAACCCATGTGGTGCATCCAATAACTGCATCGAACTGTGATAGCACTATATAGTTGTCGGGGGATTGATACCCTGTGCTGGTAGGTGTGTGACACAAACATGCTTCGGTTTTACACTCCCACCCCTCCCTGACATGTATTTGCCTTTGTCTGCCTCCCCCACTCCCTCTCTGGTGGATGTGGAGACCCACACCTGCCTTGCTTAGGCAGCAGCATGTGTATTTACATGATGCTCATGATCAGCTGATGGCCGCTGCACAAATTGCAGCCCTGTCCTAGCTGATTGCATGTGGAACAGCTGTGGTAACAATCCCATAGCCAATCGCATGGAAACACACTCCAATACCTAGGAACATCATGGTGGTGTTGGGCCTTTTCAGTCACTGTGAGCAGGAACTAGATCTGTTGTTTGGCAAAAAGCATCTCAGATGGATTGGGAATTTACCTCTAACAACATACACTGTGGAAAGAGGGCAACAAACAGGCGGGGGATGTACCTGACCTGACTACAGACTGTAAGTGCTGCTATAATGAAGAAAACATAGCTGTATTGCTGAAGGCTCTGAGCATAAATGTAGAAATGTAGTAGGAAAAATCCTGGGTTCCACCGTAGCTGTAAAAATGTTAAAAACAAACTTTAATCTTCAGTAAAACCTCCAAAAACAGGAGCACAGTAAAATTCCCTGATAAGCGCTTTCGGCTTACTAGCCTTCATCAGATCATATGTCTTAGCTGTGCTCACCCTGAATTTAAAGACAGAAAAAAAAATCAATGTTCCAGACACATAGTCATAACCAATGAAAAACTAATTTGTTTGCATACAGCATATATCCTGTGTCTTGCTGTGAGCCAATCATTATTGTATCTCAAGGTATCAAATATCTGATATCCTATAAGTGCTGCTATACTGCATTTGGAATAATGTTGGTTTAACAGTGTTTGTCTGGAAATGTCTGTCGTACATGCAGTAATACCTGCCATGTCAGTTCCATGTATATGAAGAATCTCCATCTGCAGGGTCATCTGCAGACTGGGCAGTGTTGTGCCTTTGGTTTCATGTGTTAGCCACAGTGTATCTATCTGTGGAATGCAGAAGGTAGTGTGAGGATTGCAGTCTGTAGATGGTGAAGGCCATGACAGTTACTGACTTCATATCCCTCATAGGACATATGTTGTGACAAACACCGTTACAATGGAAAATATACAAGGTTATCACAGCAACATGTCTATACTGGCCCTGTGTATGTGCTGTCAGCCACACCACTGTCAACCTTTGTACATATGGTGTGCATGAAGTGGTGCATATGTGCTGTACACCATAAATAGTATCATCATATCTGATAACAAGCCAGTGATATATCAGATTGCTACACGTCATGTACAGAAGGGGTTATACTTCATGACATAAGCTGGACATTCTGTGGATGTTTGTACAGTACTGAGGTCTGTGTAGTGATGGTGAATGCCAGCAGTTTGTGTATTGTTAATATGTACTTTAGCCTGTGTACAGACTGTGGTAGATGTCATTGTTCTAGCTCCCCTTCTAGACGATGTTACATGCTGCCATACTGTATGGTACTGTTAGGCCATACATGTTTGTAGGGCCATACACACACATGTCCCATACCACAGACAGCCATCAGACCAAACTGTGTATCAGCCCAGTATATGTAGGGACATTCTGTGTATGGCACATATGAGGATGGTGTAGAACAGATAGTCCATGTACTGTAATATTATGCTAGCTTACCATATGTGGCTGTGGCTGTGTTCACATTTGTTGTGGTTATGCACTGTCACACAGGTGTATCTTACCCTGTGCTGTGACATGGCTATTGAGCCTGCTATATATGTAGGTACATGTACATTCTCCCATACGAGATG
>NC_056750.1:230724814-230744814 GCF_019279795.1 Protopterus annectens
GGCAAGAAGAATCCGAGGGTATTGCTACTTAATGCTAGAAGTCTAAACCTCAAAATGCACTCTCTCGAGGCACTCCTTAAAATGGAGAACATTGACATCTGTGCAATGACAGAGACCTGGTTCAAGGCTCCAGAGAGTACCCCTGCATTACCAGGCTATAATTCATACCACACCTTTCGGCCACCTAACCTAGACCAAAACACTAAAGGCGGAGGCGTGTCCATATTCACAAAGGATATCCACACCTCCAGACTAGTTGCTCAGCATAACGCATCCAAGATTATCCAAGTGCAACTAACTCTGGGCAAGACCACAATCCAAATTGTAGCTTGCTACAGATCCCCCACCATGCCCCAGGATTCCCACTCCTCATTTCTTAATACACTGGAAAATATTAGGGTACAACCTAACACCCTAATAATGGGTGATTTCAACTACCCTACCATTAACTGGGAAAACTACTCATGTCCAAAAATGTGTGATCCGGTAAACAATAAAGGAGATCTTCAGTAATTCACACGATACTGCCGTTGATTCACCCAAAAGTTTTATTAAAATATATCCACAGAGTAGTAAAAACCACTAAACTTAAGACGTAAAAGACATAAAAATCATGGATTGAGTGCTTTCGTCTCCAATCGGAGACTTCATCAAAATCCATGAAATAAGACAAACCACTCCTTTTATACATAGGACACTAAATTAACCAGGATCAGTTGCAATTGGATAATTGCCTGTCTTAAAGGGCCAATAAGTCACTAATGCCTTTAAATAATATATATATATAAAAAATAATTAATATATCAAGTTGTGTAAATATAATTATTTTTAATTATTTTTTATATTATTTTTTAATTATTTTTTATATATATATATTATTTTTAAATTCATTGTGCATTAAAAGTATTTTACTTGCTCCAGTAGTATATATTTATATTTGTGTTTAGGTAACAGTTTGATGTCCTTATTTATTTATTTACTGATTTACTTATTTATTTATTTTTTATTCATACACATTCTGTGTTTATACATAAAATATTTATATACGGTTTTAGCATATAAACACATACACAGTTTTTATTTTATTTTTATTTCATTTACCATAATGTATTTTATGTAGTATTATGGTATTATATTTAGTATTCACTGTTTGTTTTCTTATTGTGATGCTTTTTGCACTGTGATGTATTTAAAGGCATTAGTGACTTATTGGCCCTTTAAGACAGGCAATTATCCAATTCCAACTGATCCTGGTTAATTTAGTGTCCTGTGTATAAAATGAGTGGTTTGTCTTATTTCATGGATTTTGATGAAGTCTCCGATTGGAGACGAAAGCACTCAATCCATGATTTTTATGTCTTTTACGTCTTAAGTTTAGTGGTTTTTACTACTCTGTGGATATATTTTAATAAAACTTTTGGGTGAATCAACGGCAGTATCGTGTGAATTACTGAAGATCTCTTTTATTGTTTACCAGATCGCACTTTTTTGAATTTTTGTGGAGGAATTTGATTACCAGTGATTTTCATTTTTTGTGGTTTTGGAAAAACTACTCATGTACCAACTCTTGTGCTCAACGTTTTCTGGAATTCATAAATTCCAATGCCATGGTCAACGTATACACACCCCCACCAGGGGCAGCAATATCCTAGACCTGGTTATTACCAACATGGGCAACCGGTGCTCCACACCAGAGGTCAATTCCTCGTTCGTCAGATCCAACCATAAGCTAATCACCCTAGACATCCACATCCCTCCTCACCCCCCATGAGGGAAACCACAGTAAAAAATTTCTCCAAAGCCAACTTCACGCTTCTTAAGACAGAAGTGGCAAACTTCATGACACCCATGCTGACGGACAATAGAGGTATGACTGCTGAATCCTACACAAATGCACTTTATAAGCATTTACATGAGTGCATGGATCGTGCAATCCCTAACAGAACCAAGATGCTATCCTCCAAAAAAAGGAAGCCGATCTGGTGGTCCCCTGCCATAAACAAACTCTATAACAGAAGAAAGAAACTGTTGCAAAAAAGAGTAAAATCCCATGATTGGAGAAACTCCCTAGTCAGCTTCAGTAAGAAGCTGAGATCCCACATAAAATCCTCCAAAGCTAATTATGAAAACAAAATCACCACTGACTCTAAAGACAACCAAAAAGCATTCTATAGCTATGTCAAGAATCTCAATGGCAACACTCAGATCTGCTCTGAGTTACAGCACAATGGCACTAAATATACAGAACCAACGGATATTGCCAACATCCTGGCAGATAGGTTCAGTGCTAACTTTACCCCTCTGTCATCCCCTAAAGGGCCCATCTCTATACCAGAAGAATGCAAAGTTCCTGTAATCACGGCTGCACAGGTAAAAAACACATTATCCAAAGCCAAGAATACAGCATCCATGGGGCCTGACGACATCCCAGGCTATGTTCTACATGAACTACAGAACAAACTGGCACCCCACCTAAGTACCATGTTCAATCATAGTCTCACCTCAGGCTATGTGCCCACTGAATGGAGCACAGTGACAGTTATCCCACTCCACAAAGGGGGAGCCACCACAGACCCCGGAAACTACTGGCCCATTAGCCTAATGAGTCGGTTCTGCAAGGCTATGGAGCGTATCATCATGGAACTTATAAACAATGACATTGGTAGTCTCCAAACTCAGGACCCCACCCAGTTCGGGTTAGTAAAAGTCAGATCATGTCTCCTAAACCTGATAGACTTCTTTGAAGCAGTCACCAAAGCCGTAGATGAGGGTAAGGTGGTTCACACAGCCTATCTAGATCTCGCCAAGGCTTTTGACACCATTCCCCACTCTGGAATTATAGATAAACTCACTAAACTAAGTATAAATCCCTATGTCACAAGATGGGTTGCCAACTGGCTTACTCACAGAACCCACACTGTGAAAGTAGCAGACTCCAAATCCAGCTTCAGACCAGTGACAAGTGGAGTACCACAGGGTTCAGTCCTGGGTCCCCTCCTGTTTGGTATCTACTTCTCTGAAGTACAGGCCAACACAGAAGGTCTTTGGCTAATGAAGTTCGCAGATGACTGCAAACTAGGAGCCATAATCAAAACTCCAAAAGATGTGGACATCCTACAAAAGGGCCTTGCTGAGACAGATGCCTGGTGTCAAAGCCATGGCCTCAAGCTCAATGCCAAAAAGTGCATTGTCATTCCTTTTGGTAAAAACTCAGTACCCCTGAACTACCACATAGGTGTCAGTCTACTTAACACCGAAAGTGTGATAAGAGACCTTGGGACACAGGTGGACAGTAGTCTCTCCTTTGATAATCACATCACCACAGTAGTCAGGAAATCCTTCTATGTGGCACACCTCATCACAAAAGGTTTCTCATCCAGGAAAAAAGAGGTCATTGTTCCCCTCTACTTATCACTCATTAGACCTATTATAGAATACAATGCCCCTTTTGGTATGTACCTCACAAGACATCTACAACAATTGGAAAGGCCACAGAAATACCTCACAAAGAGGATTACCAGCCTCAAAGAGATGCCCTATGCAGACCATCTCAAAAAACTGCAGCTTTACTCTGTTGCATATCGCCTACTCAGACGCGATCTCTGCCTAACACACAAAGCTATGTCAAACCCAGAGCTTTTAGACATGTTCCACTTAAAATAATCCCAATACCTACGAGCTACATGCTCTAGGGACCTAAACCGCATCATCACAATAAACAGAACATGCTGGAGGGATATATTCCTGTCCCAGAGACTTCCCATACTCTGGAACAAACTACCTATCTATATCAAACAAAGCTCCTCATTAGCACTGTTCAAGAAAAATCTTGATGATTGGATGGAAGATAGGAAATTCACCCCGGGGATCACTTCTGTGGCTCTGCTTGACAGTGGCACAGGAAAATAATTTTCTTGGGTGGCGAAAGCCAGGGTACCTTTGACTAGGCTTATATAGGCCCTAGGGCCAATAGCCTAGTACCTACCTATGAACCTATAAATCAATCTGCCAGGATATTGGCATATTCTGTGGGAGCAGTCTATGTAATGCCATTCTGTTGTAGCTCAGAGCACTTCTGAGCATTGCCAGTTAGATTCTGGACATAACTATAGAATGCTGTGTGGTTGTCTGTGGAATCTGTGGTGATTTTAGTTACATAACCAGCTTTGGAGGATTCCATGTGGGATCTCAACATCTTACTGGGACTGGTAAGGGAGTTGCTTGCATCCTTGGATTATACTTTTCTCTTCAACAGTGTCTACCTTCTGTTGTATACTCTGTTAATGGCAGGAGACCACCAGACTAGCTTGCTTATTTGGGAGGTGAGTGTCGTGGTTCTATGTGAGATGTTAGGAATCATGTACAAGTGGATGCGCTCATACAGTGCCTTAGTGCAGGATTCATCAATTGAACTGTCAGCTTCTGTCTCCATGGGTGTTACAAACATTGTTACATCTGCCTTGAGTAGCATGAAGTTGGCTTTGGAGAGGTCATTTACAGACAACTGTATATACATTCCTTTCACATGTTCAGTTTGATTAGCCTATGGTGGGATTACTTTGGTGAAACCACAGTCTCATGTACTGTTGTGATGGCTTAGTGGTTAGTTACTGTGACTGTAGTGTATAAGGTCCTGGGTTCATGACCTGCAAAGGCAGGTTATTTTTGTTCTGGCCAGAACAGTGGTTAATGCATACAGACTAATTAGGTCAATTTCGGTTAGTCACACCCAATACAATTCAAATGCCCTACTTTGGCAATCCTGCTGATGGCACTCACTGTGAAATAAACCATTGGGGAAAGAGTACTCCAGTAATCTCTGTGGTGCATTCTATAATTGCATAGTGCTGTAATGTAATAACTAGTTAGGTAGGGGTTCTAATCCTAGAGGTGACAGGTGTGTGTCTTAATGTGTTGTTCGTGTCCTGTGTGGAGGTGGTTGTGTGTGTAGCATCTGGACTCAATGTTGAGTGAGTTTCTAAAATGTCTTATATGGTGCCCCTAGCATATATCACAAAGTCTACCATGCAGGGATAACAGATGTGATATCAGTACATAGTCAGTCAGGGGTTCAATACCCTGGACTGGTAGGTGTGTGACACAAACATGCTTACCTTTTACTCTCCCAACCCACCCTGACTTATCTTTGCCTCTGTCTGCCTCTCTAACTCCCTCTCTGGTGGATGTGGAGACTTACACCTGCTTTGCTTAGACAGTGGCATGTGTATTGTCTGTGATGCTCATGATCAGCTGATGGCCTCTGCACAGATTACAGCCCTCCTCTAGCTGATTGCATGTGGAACAGCTGTGGTAACAATCCCATAGCCAATTGCATGGAAACACACTCCAATATCTATGAACATCATGTTGGTGTTTGGCCTTTTCATTCACTGTGAGCAGGGACTAGATCTGTTATTTGGCAAACAGCATCACAGACGGATTGGGGACTTACCTCTGACAACATACACTGTGGAAACAGGCCAACACACAGGAGGGGGATGTACCTGTCCTGACTACAGACTGTAAGTGCTGCTATACTGCAGTTGAGGTAATACTGGTTTCACAGGGTGTGTGTGGATATGGCTGTCCTACATGTTTTAATACTTGTCATTTCAGTGCTATGTTTATGAGGAATCCCCATCTGTAGGGTCATCTGCAGACGGGGCAGTGTGTGGTGCCTTGTGTTCTTTGTGTTACCCATAGAGCACCTATCTCTTGACTGCAGAAGGTAGTGTGAGGATTGCAGTCAATAGATGGTGACAGCCGGGAGAGTTACTGACGTCATATCCCTCATAGGACATATGTTGCATCAAACCCTGTTATGCCAGGTAATGTATGAGGTTATCACAGTGACATGTCAATATTGGCCCTGTGTTTGGGCCTCCAGTCACAACTCTGTCAACCTTTGTACATATGTCATGCAGTAGGGGGTGCATATCTTCTGTACACCATATTCATTGTCAGCATATCTGACAACAAGCCAGTGAGATATCAGACTGCTACACATGTTATGTATAGTAGGGGTTATATTTGAGGGCATAGCCTGGGAATTCTGTGGTTGTGTGTACAGTACTGAGGTATGTGTAAGCCTGGTAATTGTCGACAATGTGTGTATAGTGCATATGTACCTTGGCCTGTGTAAAGACTGTGGTAGATGCCATTATTCTTGGTGCTGTTCTATCTGATATTACATGATGCTCCACTGCATGTCACCCTATCAGCTTACATGTTTGTAGGGACGGACACAAACATGTTCTAAACCACAGACAGCCATCGGACCACACTGTGTAGAGGCCCAGTATATGTAGGGTTGTTGTGTGAGTGGCCCATATGAGGATGGTGTACATCAGAAAGTCCATATACTGTAATAGTACGCTAGCTTACCATATGTGGCTGTGTTCACATTGGTTGTAGTTATGCACTTTCACACAGGTGTCTGTTACTCTCTGATGTGACATGCCTGTAGATCCTGTTATCTATGCAGGTACATGTGTATTTCCACATAGGAGATGTAGCCTAGTGTTGGGTCAGTCTGCCTGTAGCCTGCACTGTGCTTTGTTACATGCCTAGCAGCTTACTGTACTTATCCAGTGAGATGTCATGTGCAGATACTTGCCAGATGTACTGCTGCCTGGCCACCATAACAGTCATGTCTGTCAGACAAAGCAGTGGGATGCTGTTCAGATGTATGTTACTTACTAGTGGATAGTATGTTGCCATGGCACCTCTGTATCAGTGGTTATTATGTGTCAGGACAGACAGAGGTGTATAAATGCATAACCTATAGGGGCAAATGTATACCAGTATGTATGTGATATACCCATCTACATGGTTGTTAACATCCACATTGAGAAGCCTGGTCCACATGCCTTGCATGAAGGGGTTCTGTGTATACCTCTGGACTGAGCTGAGTGTGTCAGACAGCCCACATATTGGCCATATCGCAGCTGTAGTCCACAGGGACATTACTGTGCTAGCAGTGGTACTGTACTATAATGACCTTAGGATGTCTGTAAGTAGCCAGTGGCGCACATGTTAACAGCAGATGTGGCCTCCCACACACAATTTCTGTGAAGACAATCCCTATTACAGTAGCAATAGTCTACAAATATACCTGCACTACATACGTGACATCCCCTTGCACTGAGAGGTTGGGACTATTGGGGCTGAGGCAGGGCTCCACTCCATGTGCAGGACATATGGTGAACATATATGTATAAATAAGTATACATATATCCATATAGATATGTACACATATACATATCTTGCTTACTGTATGACAACAGTTTTACACATATGTGCCTGTGTTCCAGCCTCTGTCCTCCACCTATATACCAGGCTTTGCACATATGACATGCTGTCAGGGGTTGCTATGTAGTGGGCTGTGTGTATGTCATGCTGTCATTCCTGCCATCACTCCAATGCTGTTGTGTCCCCCACACATACTGGGGGGTCGGGGCCATATATGTATGGGTTTCACCTACACAATACATGTGTGCCCTAATGCACTCCAGAGGCCAGTGTATGTAACAGTGGTATATGGCCCAGTATTAGTGAGTGTAGGGGGTGCACCATGACTAACCTAGGCTGTTACAACATGTGTGGGTATCTGGGATAGGCTGACTTAAGGTATCTGGATGTACTTTACCATACAATCCACCTTGGGTAAATGCAGGCCTACTGCCTCCTACCATACAGGATGTTCTATTTGTCAGTGTGATTGTGATGGTGTCAGGTATGTCTTGTTATGTAACAGATACATCCCATTGTGTCAACTGGGGTCTGTCCCCGTAGGGATTGTGTGCAGAATGTAGATAGAGGCTGCTGACCTATACATCTGCATTACATACTGTTGATTGTCTGGTATGCTGTGGCCCAGTCTGTCATTACTAATGTACTACTTGTAGGCCTCAGCCTGGACAGCAACATATGTCAACCTTTCTAGACTACTGTCTTAGTATAACTGTTTCACAGTTGCAATACACTGTTCATATGGATGTCAGTGTCTAAATAGCTATATGACATGGCATATACAACTGTCATAGTACAAAAATAAAGCTTTCACATTCATTTATGCACACCTGTGTGTGGTGTTATACCCTTTGATATTTCTATGGGTATACGTTGCAGGCTATGAATGTCATTTGTATGGGTGGCTCATACAGTTTCCAGTTGGTAAGGTGGTGACTGTAGGAATGCTGGCTGCTGCATATTGTGTTCATGTACTACATATGTATATTACTATACAAATCTCTGTGTGTGTATGTGTAGTTACATATATATCTATATATATGTATAGATATATATAGATGTATATACCTGTATCTGCATATATGTGTCTGTGTATATGTATCCTAGGGATGGCCATGTCATGTTTGGTCCTGGTTATGGGATGTGCAACACTTGATACTGTATTAGAGGGGTGTCGTGCTTGGCTGGGGGGGTATACCTATTCGTACCAGACATATATTGTGTGGGGCCTCTCAACCCCATTAACGTTGCATGAGGACATATATGTTTTGTTATTTCCCCATTATCTATAGATGTATGTCCGTATATACCTATATATATATATATATATATATATATATATATATATATATATATATATATATATATATATATATATATATATATATATATATATATCTGCTGACCGTATATATTTAGACATTTAGATATGGACATATATATCTATAAATGGAGGCATTTAAATGTTTATATGTTCATAAATATTTATATATTTCTATGTGTGTGTGCGTATATATATATATATATATATATATATATATATATATATATATATATGGGTTCCCTTTAGAATCTCGAAAAACTGAAATACCGAATTTCAGTTTTCCGAGATTCTAATCCTGAATGCTCGGAATCGCGAAACACCAGAAGTGCGAAATTCAAAATCTCGAAGTTCGGAGCATCTGGTATTGCGATGTATGAATGGATGTAAGTGCAGGTAAGTTTGTATGAGTGTGTAGGTTATGTGCTGTAGTGTATGTTAGTGTGTGTTTTGGTTGTGATGTGTGTATGCAAGGGGCTGTGAAATGTGAGGGTGTGAGCTGCCTTTGTGTGTGTGATTGTGCGGTCTCTGAGTTAGAATATATAAGTAGGGGGGGTGGGGCAAACCCCACATGGGGGGGTGAAGCCCCCTTGTTTTCTGTAGGTTAGTTTGGTTTGTGTGTGGGGGGCAGTTGTGTGTATGTCAGTGTGTGTGTATGTAAGTGTCGGGATTTTGAATTTTGCGGTTCTGGGCATTTGGGATTGTGGTGTTTCAGCTTTATGATCTCGATATTCTGACATTCGATATTTCAGAATTTCAAGATTATAAAGTGAACCCATATATATATATATATATATATATATATATATATATATATATATATATATATATATATATATATATATATATGTATATATATATATATATATATATATATATATATATATATATATATACACACACACACACACACACACACACACACACATACATATATTATATGTTGTAACCATTTAGACATTAAGATATTTACTCACACACATATATCTACATGTTGGAATACATTCTCTGTACTGTTGAATGACTGGGCTGGATGATATGTTTGTGAATACATCAAGGCTATGTATATCTGAGATGGCTTAGTGGCAAATCACTTTGGCTATGGTGTGCAGGGTCCTGGGTGTGATCCTATCAGAGGCTGCTTATTTTGTTGCTAGGCAGAAAAAGGGCCATTGGATACAGTGTGATTAAGGCACTTTTGAGCAGTTGTAAGCGGGTTTGCGCGATGGTAAGCACTGCCAACCTCCGCTTATATTTTCTTGCAGTCAGTTAGCTTCAGATTTCTCAATCTGTGTAGGCATAGCTTGCCCTCATGCAATCCTGCACAAACCTGCTTACCGCTGCTTAACAGTGCCTACTGCTGCTTACCCCTGCACTAATTCCTTTAAAAGAAAAGAAAAAAGGGTTGATAGGAAAGTGGTGAAAAATGGGGCACAAAGAGGGAAAGACAGTAGAGAAATAGCTAAGCATGTGCAGGAAGGGTATAGGAAAGGTCCATAGCTGCCCATTTCTTCTACCGCAATAGCTGTGCATATACACTATATTTGCAGGTACATTTGGACCCTCAAACCCCTGGGAGAGGGGTGAGGACAACATATATTCATTGTGATGCCAATTAGACCAGATTACACGTGCCCAGTGGACACATGTGGAAAATGGACAGCTATGTATGGGGCGATATTTTTTTTGTGGGAACAGATTGCCCTATTTTTTGTTTCAGGTGAAAGTGGGATGTTGGGGAGGGGTAGTTTGTATATTTGGGGAGGGAGGTTGGGTAGGTTAACAGACAATACACACAAGATGCATACAGGGCTGGTATATGACACATGTGGGGGTAAACACTTTGGAGAAGGAGAGGTGTTTGGAAGTCACAAGCCCATGCGCCCCCAACTGGAAACAGTGGGACTGAGGTCCCCACCCATGAGCAGTCACCACTGCACCTTCATGGCCCCAAAAGTGGCTGTGCTGGGGACTGTGTAGGAGGGGCAGGTTCACCCTCTCATAGCGCCACTCAGCCCTCAAGCTGGCGTAGCCACTCTCAATAATCCAGATCGAGCTCCCAATGCACCACAGCCCGGACCGGTTGATGGGTGACAGGTTCCCCTCCACACCGGGTCCAAGGGGAGGTGATCCTCATCCCCTACAGCGGTTCCTCCCAAAGGTGGTGCAGGGCCCACGGAGGAGTAGGTCCCAGGCTGGGCCCCAGATGTGCTGGTGCCCAGTGCCATGGCCAGCTGAGGTGGGACAGGTGGGTCCGCTGGAACAGGCCTTCCCATATGCGCTGTGTTGTTGCAGGTTTATGGCAGATATGGGTTAGTAGCAGTCAACAGCATTCAGGATTAGTTATAACAGCATGCATAGTTATTTCCATTAACCCGACACTCCAGATTTAACACTGTTGCAGAGCAAGCAGAACACATGCATATATGGAACAACAGTGGCCATTACAGGAGCATGTGGCTTTCATTGATGGCAACAGGCCACCAATATGGGTGTATTTTAACATGGCACATGCATAGAAACAAATGTGAATATTTATTAACCATTAGGACATATGTCCCAAAAAAGTTTGGAATGTACACATACCAGTTGAGGAGTGTCATTGTGCTATTATGCACATATGGTAGGGGTGAGAGAGAGGGTTGGATTAACAACTAATACAACCTTGTAGTTTTCATAACATTCTTAGTCACTGTAATGATCTTTCCCTTACATGTATTATTACACTACACAATGGCCTTATATTGTACACTAGTATGTGTATAGATTATTATATATGTGACCTGTGTCTTAAATACAGGCGTGACAGGCTGCAGATGTTAATGCAACATATGTTGAAGATTGCTGTCATACACTTTGGGTGAGGTGCTAGAATGACAGGTTTGTTTTCATATACATTCTCTGACTATGTACACGTTTGACTATCAGTTATATGTCATTGACAGCTGTCTACATTTCTTGGATCATCACACTGAATTTTCAGGGGAACAGGGTACCAAGCTGGTGATATGGGCCATTTATCTGGACATGCTGGATAGATTGGAACAGTTGTGGGGTATAAATATGCATACAACTTAGAATTTCAACATTCAAGCAAATTCTTTACAGTTGGGTGTAATTATGCATGCAGCTTTCTATCTGAACATTGTATCACAGTCTGTACTGTTGTGGGGTATGATTATGCATACAACTTAGTAGCACTCCCAGGAGTTGAACCCCTGCTGTGTGTGACAAAAAATTATTGCTAACATCACAGTACACTGTGGTATATGGGAATTGATGTAAAGTTTTCGACTGTTTTATATCTAACTCTCCCTAACTTGTACCATATGACTGACCTCTTGGCACTTCCAACATTGTTATGCAGGACATCATTCCCATTTTATCTGCATACCACGGTGTGGGTGACACTGCTTAAGATACAACAGTACTATTTATAGTATGGAACAGATCGCAAACATATGAGAAAAGAGAAAACAGAAGCACTCCAGGGGTTATACCTTTATTCACAGACTATTAACACATTTATTTCTACTGGTACAACACTTTCTAAGGCTCTTTTATTCTTTGTTATGACAGTACATGTGGACTGATTACTAACCTGCCACACGATGCAGCCTTTGCAGCCTAGCATCATGGGCTTGCTGGTTTGCAGCCCGCTCATCTGCAGCTGTCAGAGAAATACATTGATATTTAGCCATACCTATCCATAGTATACACAAGTTAGTCAATTATTTACTACTTAGTAGAATGCGTACTTACTCAGTACTGGGGCATTGGCCATCTGCCGACACTCCTGAATCCACTGTTCCAGGACATACCCCCTCCGACCTGCTCACCAGTCCAGGGGATACCTGTGGCACTGGTGAGGTCATGGGCAAGACTATCCCAGGCCTCTGTTTTGTACTGCGAGCCCTGGTACTGGCCCTGCAGTAGTCTCTGATCATGGTGTTTTACCAGGAGCCATACCATGAATTTTGACTCCTGGATGCCCGAGAGCTGCGCTCTGAATCGAGTGCCTTCACCCACACCAGCCATTCTGCTTGCAGTAGGAAGCTACAACCAGTTATGAGAAGTATTCCCACCTGTGTTTACAGCCATTTTCCCTCACTTTGCCATGATTGGCCAGTTTTGAAAAGGCTAAGCTATGGGCACACCTGCTTACATAAGGTTGGCACTGTTTAAAGAGCTATACCACTAGGCAGATTGAATTGGCTCCCCTACACATTGCTTACACTTACTAACATGAGCTGTGCTGCGGTTAGCATTGCTTCACAGTTGATTATCACTATATTTGCTATCTGGCAATGATTTATTCTTCATTACAGGTTATATATGAGTCTGTATCCGTGACTCATGTGGACTTCTACACTTTATTAAATAACACCTCCAATATATGCTTACTGCAGTACTCCAGTTCACATATTTATGTTCTGTGGCAGGTTATCCAACATCACACTGTATATAGTTTGAGTTCACATGTTTGGTTTGATTTTCCTGTGGTGAGAATTAGTTTGCTGTTACCTTATTCATATCTATTGCTATGATGGCTTGATGGTTAACTACTGTGACTATAGTGTCCAGGATCCTGAGTTTGAGCCATGCAGAGGCAGTTTATTTTTTTGCTAGGCAGAACAAGGGCCGTTGGATACAGTGTGATTAAGGTACTTTAAAGCAGTTATAAGCGGGTTTGCATGGGGGGTAAGCACTGCCTACACAGGTTAAGCAATTTAGGAGCTTACTGGGTGTAGGACACTGTAACCGGAAATTAGCAGTGCTTACCTTCACACAAACCCACGCACACAGCCTTAAACTCACTTACTAGTGCTGACATATGCTTACTACTGCTTCTTGCTGCTTAACCAACTACTGCTTTATGCATAATGATACTGACACATCACATGTGCATTTCCTGCAGTACTCTAGGTTTTAGATATATATATATATATATATATGTATATATATATATATATATATATATATATATATATATATATATATATATAAATACACACACACACATATATATTCTTTCGTGGCAGCAGTACTCCAGTTTGTATATATATATATATATATATATATATATATATATATATATATATATATATGTTATTCCTAGAGTTATGCAACATACATATTACTCATAACATGCTTTGCCATGGGAAATGGTATGTCTCAGTTACCTTCCTGTTGCCCCCCTCCTTTCTTCCTTTCTCGCTTACATCCATGGGGTTGTCCCATTAGAATGGGTCCATCCAACCCCGGCATGCCTCGGCCCATAATGTCTTACACATCATTCCCTCCACCCACTCCCTCCTCCACATCAGTCATCCTTCCTACAGGTTCCATCGAATCTCACCACACCACTACACATTGCCCATTCTCCTCTTCTCGGGACCCATCATGTAAGTTGCTTCACCCCATGGATCTTCAGGGTTCCCTAACATTTAGTCCGCAAACATACCCATCCTTCTTTGCTTATCTGTAAGGCATGGTATGTTACCCCAAGGACTTTTTTTAGCAGAATTTTTGGGGTCGTCCCACTAGGGACGAGCATGCGTTTGTTTAAGATTATATTTTGAAAGTTGACACTATTTTTCCCACTGGTAGTATCCTGCCAGTATTCTGGGTAGCAGTGCTGTGCAACGCTTAGCGGTGCTTAATATTCGATTTGTATGATATTTGCCTTTTGGCATTGATGTCTTCTTCATTACATGTTATATATGTGTCTTGTATCCTTGATTCATGTGTACGTAGGGTGTATGGGGTCCTGAGAACTTCAACACTTTATTGCAATAACATTTCACATCTGGCCTTACTGCAGTACTCCAGTTCACATATTTATGTTATGTAGCAGGTTATACCACTTCACACTTTACATAGATTCAGTTCACATGTTTGGTTTTATTTTTCTGTGGTGAGGATTAATTTGCTGATACCTCATCCATATCTATTGCTATGATGGCTTAGTGGTTAACTACTGTGACTGTAGTGTACAGGCTTCCAAGTTTGAGCCTTGCAGAGGCAGTTTATTTTGTTGCTGGGCAGAACATGGGCCAATGGATCCAGAGTGATTAAGACACTTTAAAGCAGTTGTAAGCGAATTTGTGCGGGTTTGCACAGCAGTAAGCACTGCTAACCTCCGGTTCATAGGTTCATAGGTAGGTACTAGTCTATTGGCCCTAGGGTCTATACAAGCCTAGCCAAAAAGGTACCGTTGCTTTCGCCACCCAAGAAAATTATTTTCCTATGCCCCTGTCAAGCAGAACCATAGAAGTGATCCGCGGGGTGAATTTCCTATTACCCATCCAATCATCAAGATTTTTCTTGAAGAGTGCTAATGAGGAGCTCTGTTTGACATAGATAGGTAGTCTGTTCCAGAGTATCGGAAGTCTCTGGGACAGGAATCTATCCCTCCAGCATGTTCTGTTTATTGTGGTGACAAGGTTTAGGTCCCTAGAGCATGTAGCTCGGAGGGATTGGGATTTCTTTAAGTGAAGCATGTCTAACAGCTCTGAGTTTGACATAGCTTTGTACGTTAGGCAGGGATCCCCTCTGAGTAGGCAATATGCGACGGAGTAAAGCTGGCGTTTTTTGAAATGGTGTGAGTAAGGCATCTGTTTGAGGCCAGTAATCCTCTCTGTGAGGTATTTTTGCGGCCTTTCCAGTTGTTGTAGATGTCTTGTGAGGTGCATACCAAAAGAGGCATTGTACGCTATAATGGGTCTAATGAGTGATGAGTAGAGGGGAACAATGACCTCTTTTTTTCTGGATGAGAAATCTTTTGTGATGAGGTGTGCCATGTAGAAGGATTTCCTGACCACTGTGGCAATGTGATTATCAAAGGAGAGACTACTGTCCAACTGTGTCCCAAAGTCTCTTATCACACTTTTGTTGTTTAGTAGACTACCACCTATGTGGTAGTTCATGGGTACAGAGTTTTTACCAAAGGGGATGACAATGCACTTTTTGGCATTGAGCTTGAGACCATGGCTTTGACACCAGGCATCTGTCTCAGTGAAGCCCTTTTGTAGGATGTCCACATCATTAAGAGTTTTGATTATGGCTCCTAGTTTGCAGTCATCTGCGAATTTAGTTAGCCAAAGATATTCTGTGTTAGCCTGTACATCAGAGAAGTAGATACCAAACAGGAGAGGACCCAGGACTGAACCCTGTGGTACTCCACTTGTTACTTGTTTGAAGTCTGATTTGGATTCTGCTACTTTCACAGTGTGTGTTCTGTCAGTAAGCCAGTTGGCAACCCATCTTGTGACATAGGGATTTATACCTAGTTTAGTGAGTTTATCTATAATCCCAGAGTGGTGCCGAATGCCTTGGTGAGATCTAGATAGGCTGTGTGAACCACCTTACCCTCATCTATGGCTTTGGTGACTACTTCAAAGAAGTCTATCAGGTTTAGGAGACATGATCTGTCTTTTGCAAACCCGAACTGTGTGGGGTCCAGAGTTTGGAGAGCTCCAATGTCTTTGTTTATGAGTTCCATGATGATACGTTCCATGGCCTTGCAGACCAGGCTCGTCAGGATAATGGGGCGGTAGTTCCCAGGGACTGTTGTGGCCTCCCCTTTGTGGAGTGGGATAACCATCAGTTACAGTTTCTTACACTCATTTAGCTTCTACTTTTCTTAATCTGTGTAGGCAATGCTTACCCCTGCACAAACACACTTAAATATGCTTACTAGTGCTTATATATGCTTACTACTGCTTATTTGCACTTAAACCTGCTTACTAGTGCCTTATTCATTATGACACTGACACTTCACATGTGCATTTCATGCCGTACTCCAGTTCACAGTTAAATGTTATTAAGTAGGTTATAAAGCAAAAAGATATAAAATTATGTTCATGTACAGATTTCACATGGAAAATGATATATGCTGCATTGGGACTTGAACCAGTATATATATATATATATATATATATATATATATATATATATATATATATATATATATTCCTTGTTATCCTCTTCAGCCTTTTCAGCTGCTTTAACCATAGCTAAGCGATGAGTAAATCTGTGCACCTACGGTTAGCTGTACTCAGGGTTTAAAAAAAAAATAAATACAAGGGTTTCTTCATTTTATTTCAATGTGCTGTTGCTTCTGAACAAATGGGGACTGTTGGTTGGGATATGCGGACACCTATGAGCGGTCTTGCTCATTTGTTTCCACTTTCTTCTGTTCTACTTTGCAGGGGCATGTTTATTCTGAGAGCTCAGGTCTCAGACACGCCCCCTGCACTCGTCCCTGTTCAGTGTAGGATTTGTAACTCAGGCAGCACACCTTCATTAATATGCATGGTGCGCTGCCATCCTCCTCTTAAGCTGCCTCTTCCATACAGGACTAGATTAGTCCTGCACAGAAGATTAGTAAATCTGGGGGTATATTTGTAAAATGAGCATATACGAATTGTGCAAGTCAGGGACAGAAGGAAACTGCATGTGGAGAATGTCTGATAGCACATAAAAGGATGTCTACTCATTTGAAAAATTGTTGCCATTGCTGAGTCATAAAGAAGAACCTGGCTTGAGTGATGCTTCATGACATTAGATGGGGTGATGTGAACGGAGAAGTGTAAAATTGAAGGAAAAATTTGAGTGTTTGTATTTTAAATACATTGTCATTTCAAGATGGTTTCCTGATTGTTTTAGTCTGCTTCTGAAGATTTATTTCCTGCCAACACAAAAATGCCAATAGGGCAAGTATAGAAAGTTATTTTCTGGAATTCGATACTTATGCCTTATATGGAGACATATAGATAGAATGCCAGGAGATCTTAGTTAAAAAATAATGCTGTAGTGTTCACTTTTAATTAGTTGATGACTATATTTTAGTTGTTACAATAATGTTGCATTTGGTCAAAAATCATAGCTAGCAAAATTCACAAGTGTAGTTGTTTCAACCAGCACCTGGGGGTGGTATTATGAACTAGCACCCCATCCACTGACTCAGCTCTTTAACACTGTAACAAAGCAATAGACAAGCCCCACACATTCAGATTGCATTTCTGTGCTCTGCCCCATCCATCCTTCAACACAATTTATTTAAAAAATAAGAATTTCTTCTTTTAAACTGTAGCAAATTGTTTGCTAGAAATGTAGCAAACACTTGGTTGGGTTTAGCTTTACCCTGCCTGCACAGAGCACTATTGTGCTCATATTTTAGTTAAAAAAATGTTCTTTTTTAAATTGTAGCAAACTACTTGCAATAAATGTAGCAAACAGTTGTTACACTTTATACCTTGCCTACACAGAGCACTACAGCACTCAGATTTTATTTATTTATTTATTTTTTTTACTTTTAGACTGTAACAAACTGGTTGTTACAATGTAGGTAGTGCACCACTTATCTGGTGTGGGGATACGATGTAGCAAGCAGTTGCTACAATTTAGATCCCACACAAAGTACTATATACTTTGCATTTGGAGCAGTTACCCCTCTCATCCCACACTAACCATGCTACAAGCAAAGTTAATGCTGTAGTGTTCATTTTTAATTGATCAGTGGCTATATTTTTGTTCTTACAATAAAATGACTTTTGATAAAAATGATTTAAATGATTCAAGCTTTTTATAGCTTGAGGAGACAGGACCTTGATTTCCTAGTCTCCCACGTACACGTGTTCTTCACAATAATTGAAATTATTATTCTCTACTAAACTGTGCTGTATGAAAGCTATTTTGTACCATAAGAGTTATGTTTGTGGAAGAAATTAAGACCCCCATGGTTGTCCTAAAGTCAAAATAGAAGAGATATTATCAATGGCTCTAATAAAAAAAAAAAAAAGCAACAGAGTTTGTTCTCAGGAATAAAGTCATATGTTCCGAGTCACCTGACAGAACTAATTTAACCAGCACAATATAGAAGGTATGGCTGATGAGAAACTCAATTTGAAACCATACTGATTACCAGAATCCTATCACCAAGCACTTTTGAAAAAAATATAAAAACTGGTCAAAACTGGGGACATAGAAGAAGCCCAAAGTGAATGGAATATCCCCTTCATACTGATCCTCAAGATGTGGCATAATGTCTTATTATAACTTTAGACAAAAATGAATAGCATATCGAAGTTTGATTCTTATTCCATGCCGTGAGCAAATGATCTGATTGAATAGCTGGGAGAGACTGGATTTTTGTCTACGTTGGACCTAAGTAAATGTTTTCGACAAATTCCACTTGTCACAGAAACTACAGAAGAGGTAGCCTTGCTCTTACTAGAAGGAGTCTTTCATTACATTGTCTTGGCTTTTCATTTCCATGGAGCACCTGCAGTATTTCAAAGGCTGATGGACAAAATACTTGGCCCCTTACCAGATATGTGGCAGACTACCTGAATGATGTAGTAATATTTTATGAAGAGTCAGAAAGTTGTTCTTCTTTCAGCTTTTCCCGGTTAGGGGTTGCCACAGCAGAACTCCGGTCCACTAATGATTGGCAGGAGATTTTTACAGTGCCAAGGTGCCAGCCTGACCTTCGACAAAGGCACACCCATTCACACATGTCTTTCAAAGACCACTTGACTGTAGGGAGGACATGCAGACTTCACACAGGAGGCACTCCAGCCGAGAATTGAACAGGAGAACCTCTTGCTGTGAGGCGACAATGCCACCGCTGCACCACCAGTACTAAAAAAAAGATAAAGGCTACCAAGAAAAAGGTAAAGGCTATTTTAGACCTAGATAGCTGTTATTCATAACTTTGCTACCATTGCTTGCCCACAACTAGCCTAATGGTAAGGAACCCTTGGAGGTTAAGTGGACAGCTGAAGCAGAAATGTCCAGACATTTTAAATTCCCTGTTTCAAACTGGGTGACTGCTGTTCTAACTAACTGCAAGTTAGCCATAACAGAATCCAGAATCCTGCGTTTGCTCTATATAATAGGCAGAGTAACAGTGAATCCACAGGGTGAGAAAATTGAAGGAATACAAACTATGCCAATTTCCAGCTACTAAGAAAAAGGTAAAGGCTTTTATAGGCCTAGATAGCTGTTATTCATAACTTTGCTACCATTGCTTGCCCACAACTAACCTAATGGTAAGGATCCCTTGGAGGTTAAGTGGACAGTTGAAGCAGAAAAGGGCTTCATAGAATTAAAAATATATGTTGTGTTCAGAGCCAATACTTCTACCTCCAGTCTTTTCCAAGAAGATTTTAGTGCACACAGCTGGCTGTTAGGTAGGCATTCATACAGTCTTATCTCAGACTATAGCTTGGCATGAGCATCTCACTTGTTTTACATGTAGAAAACTCAGCAATCAGCGATATTCAAAAATGTAGTGAAGTACAGACTCTCTCTACCTTATTGCATTATGGCAACAAAACATTGAATACATGCACTGCACTTGTTTATTAAGTAGATAATTTATGGTAATAACTGCCCATGTCTCTCTACAATGGCTCTCCCA